>NC_050445.1:876347-1083847 GCF_903995425.1 Onychomys torridus
TCATAAACCACTGAACCATCTCTCCAGCCCCACATTCTCTTATATTAAAAGTGTCTCTAAAGCTATAAAATGCAACACTCAGGTCAAGGCAACACAGTCCCAAATGTTAGAACTTTAACAATTGCTTGTGTTTCCATTTCATGTGAAACTGAGTCCCAGTAAGTAGAGACTGGTCCCCACATCCCACACCTCCTCACTGTTTCCCAGGGCTGATGCAGCTTCTGTGTGCTGGTATCTACAATGACTTGTTATGGACATTTAAAATTTTAAAAATCATTTTCAATGTTGTTGTGGCTTCAAAATATACACTAAACCTAGAAAAGAGGGGTAGTGGTTTACACTTTGAGAACCATGCTACCCAGTTTCTCAATTGCAGGGCAAGGGTGAAAGAACATTCCACAGCTAAGGAGTTCTGCTTGCTCTTGGGGAGGAAAAACATGCCTGGTTACTCTGTTCAGAGTGAGACTCGGTGGGTTTGACAGGAAACATCTCTTATGTCACTCTGGTCCAGGACTCAGGAGAGCCTGAAGTGTCTGAAGGAGGCTATGTAAAGGAGACTAAAATATCTCAATGGAGCCCCTCCAGTCTACCCTTGTGACTCGTCCCAAGCATTGAATGGGCAGACTGTCTACGGAATCCCACGTAAAGGGAGAGCTGGCAGCCCCACTGTAACTCTGCCCTGTGGGGTTACCACGCTGTTATTGAGAGAGGTGGAGGTGGAAAAACAGGAAATGGCCCAGGTGGGGAGAGCATGTGTGGTATTGCTACACATACAGTCAAAATGACAGCAGACCATCTTGTTTTTCTAATTTGAGACCTTTCTGAGAAATGGAGGTCACAGACTCCCAGAGACATATAAAGAAACAAACAAACCTACGTTCTGCATAATGAAGTGGGAGCAATGTTCTGTGAGTGGAGCCAACATGGATCAAGAAAGATAGGAAGTTACAAAAGACAGGGAGAATTGAAAGTAGAGTGCTGTGTTGACCTCATGTGCAGACACAGGGTGAACATGACCGATTCTCCACTGCCTTCTTCCTGTTCACACTCTCCCTAGAGACTTGGCTTACTTCATGATCGTGGGACCAGGTAGAAGCTAGAGGCTGTGCAAGGAGACAGCACAGTGTGTGATGAGGCAGGGAGAGACTGGGAGGGACAGGGGGAAGAACTGGTCACTTGTCTCACAGTGTGACCTGCCCCCTGAGATCTTAATATTTTGTGCCAAGAAGGGGCTGATCCCAGTTTTAATCACTCACCAGTGTCTCCAATGCAACAAGGCTATGAGGAGACTTGACAGTCGAAGGTTCAAACCCCTGCTTTCTGACAGGACTCCTCACCCTAGCCTCACAGAACCTTCCCTACTCAGTGTCTCTGCTCTCTAAGAGGGACTGCTAGTCCTGAGAAGTAGCACTGTAGAGTTTGAACCATGTTCAACTAGTACTCTAGGTCATGGATGAGAGTTGCTTGCTTGCTTGAGTGTGTCTAGAAATTGAGAGTGTTAGGTGTCAGAGGGGGAAGGGACTTGACTTGATCTGCTCTAGTCCTCCCTTCAGCAAGCTAGGCTCCGAGGTTTAAGAACACCTTGCCTAAGAGCACAAAATGCAGGCGGCATCAGAGGCCACAGCTGCACCCCTGGTCCCAGGTCATTGGTTCTAATCTCCGGGTTCTGAGGACAGGTACAATAAGAGGTGCTTCCCAGAAAGGCCAGTGCTGATGGGCTCCCCTAGGAAAACTGGTGTCACTTGGAGCTTACAGAGCCTTTCCCATTCTGAAATGTCTCCAAGACTTTTCCTACTCCCCTGGTGCAGCACTTGGTTTCCTTTTCATGGCTGTAGTCTCTTTAGCAATCTTCCCTCTGTCCTCTTGATAGGACTTTCTTTAAATGTGCTTCTTTTCCAGTTTAATCAGCTTTCAGAAATTCCACTGTTCTCTTTGCTCTTGGTTCTCACAGCAAATTGAGTTGAAGGTGGTCAACAGTGTCCATGCCACTGCCTAGATGCTGTGCAGCCTGGAGATGTCATCCAGCAGATGAACTTTCATCAGCTTTAAATGTTGTCTGACACAAAGTCTCAAGGCAGGGACATAATGAATTCAGATTCTTTACCAAGGTATAATAAAGACGTCATCTAGTCCAGTTCCCAGTAGAGAGCTTATTTACATCTGAAACCTCATGAACATAACCTTCATAGTCCATATTTCTATTAAGATTCTGGAATATTCTATTAAGATTCTGAGCTCTCTTCAGAACTGTTCATGAAGCTCTACTTCCATAATTTCTAGGTAGCAGATTCTCCAAAAATTTCAAATTCCTCCCACACACCAGTTATCCAGCTTTTCGCCACCTCAGTTATAATCACAGTAATGACCCACCTTCTGGTTCCAGTTTTCTGATAGCTTCTTGTGCTTTAGAAAATACCAAAGACAATCAATTGTGTTTTGTTTCAGCCTGAAACTCACAACACTAGCTAGGCTGCTCTCAAACTCACAACCCTCTTTTCTCAGCCTCCCAAGTGCTGGGATTTCAGGCATGCATCACCATGCCTAACTAGAAAAATAAACACACAATGGAGAAAGTTTCTGAGGTATACTCCATGTTGGCTTGGTCCAGGTACTTTGGACCTGTTGCACCACCATAGACTTTGATGGAAACATGTGGTGAAGAAGACCTCCTTATCTCATAGAAGCAAGAAAATAAAGGGAGAAACAGGAAAGGCATGGGGCACCAATAGCCACTTTAAAAACAAGTCTCCAATGACTGTTGCTGTGAATCACAACATGGGTGTGTAGGTACATGCGGCTCCATGGAAATAAGACTCAGAGGCAACTTAAGAATGTATTCAGCCTTTGGCAGCTGCAGGGGGTCCAGCCTCGAAGGACTGAAGCACTTTCCCTTCGCCTAGGGCATATTTATTTACTCTCTAGTATAGTTTAGCCAGTTAATTTCTATACCTTCAAAACAACCTAAAAAGAGCTCCCAGAGACTAAATGCCAGGTGCAAATTACTTGATTTATCAAGTACCATGGTCTTCCAGGTTTCTTGAACCAAGCTTTTCATAGGCCTTTGATCCTTGGGGGACTCTTGGATCCTTGACTCTCAGACAAGACCTTGACTCTCAGACAAGATTCACATCGGGCAATAAGAGAAACAAAAGGCAAGAGAAAGGAAAGGTGTGGTTAAGCAAAGGAAGGGTTAGGGCTAGGTGCTATTCCCTGAAACCAGGCCAGGAGCTTAGCAGGAACACACTACAAATGACCACTCCCTTTCACTGGGCCTTACCTCCTAATGGTCCCATCACCTCCTTTAAAGTCTTAGATGGGAGATAAAGCAGTCACCATGTGGATCTTTGGAGACCATTGTCCACTCTATAGCACAGCCTTGATGTCACATGTGAGCAGCAAACCCAGAAAGGTAAGATATCTTAGAAATAAACTCTCCACTTCTAATTATATAACTATAAATATTAGCCCAGGACCTGTTCTATTGGATATGACAGTGAGCCAGTCTACATGAGGGCAGCATCCCAGGACAGCAGTTGTGAATTTGAAGTTTCTGTTCCAGCAGCATCTTGGGAACCAGAGCTTCCAGGCTCTGTAACAGGCCCTCAGGTGATGCAGACAAAGGCTTGGCAGCCCTGTGCTGGGCAGGAGGAAGGAAAAGTTAGGAGAGTGAATCTGGTAAGGAGAGTGAGCTCTGCTATCTTTTTATTTCTGTTTTCTTGATATGTCTATTAATATTAATGGCATGATGTTTACATGTACACACATAGTGTGTACTGATCAAATCCAGCTTCCCTCTTCTGACACTTCCCAACCTCTGTAGTCACTAGTTTATATTCAGACTGATTTTTTAAAAATTCCCATGTGTGGTGTTTATATTTCTGTGTTTCCTCCATTTTGCAGCAAAAAGGATAGATATCACATCCTTTTTATCCATCCATTTGTTGAGCTCCTACGTTGATTCATTCTCCCATCTGTTGTGAATACTGCTCTAATAAACAGGGTGTGCAAGTATCTCTTTGCTATTCTTATGCCATTTCCTTTGGATATGCAGCCCCATGTGGACTCTCTGTATTATGTGCTACATGTATTTCCAGTGTGTTGGAGAGCCTCACTGTTTACCATAGTGGCTGTACTAATTAACAGTCCCCCCTCAGTATGTAAGTACCCCCATCATGCTTCACCAGCATTTATTATTGTTTGTTGTCTTATTATGTCCATTGCAATTTAGGTGGGATGGCATTTCATTGTTTTGGTTTGCATTTCCTTCAATTATATTGAGAATTTTTGGTATATGTGTTGGCTCTTTGTAGGTTGTTTGAGAAACACCTATTTGGTCCATTTTTTGTCTGGATTTTACTTGTTCTCTGTGGTTCAGGCTTCTAGTTCCTAACATGATGCAGATATTAAAGCAACTGTGTTCTCCTGCTTTGTGTGGTGTCTCTTCACTCTGTTTTTTTTTTTTTTTCTATGATGTAATCGCACTTTGGGGTCTGTCACTACCGCCTCGACCAGCAAGGAAGACGCAACACCGAGCTCTTCTTTCAGCAGTTTACTCAGGAATCTTGAACAATCTTCTGACCCCGGGGAAGGCCCGCCCACGACCTAAATAGTCCCTGGGTGGCCAACCCCAGCCTGCCACATGGGCACTGCGGATAGGTCCACTCACCATCGGGAAGGTGGGGGCGGAAGCCAGCGCCATCTTATGGGTGTGGCTGTGCGCAGCTCTCTACAGGGGTCATGTACAAAACATTTACCCTCAATACCAATCTCTTGAAGTATTTACTATATATTTTGTTTTAGTAGTTTCAGAGTTTCAGGTCTTATATCTAGGCCTTTTACCCATTTTTGAGGTTGTTGTTTTTTTTAAATCTAGATAACAGATAAGGGCAAAGTTCCAATCTTGTGTGTGTAAACATCCATTTGGGGGGGTACTGTTTGTTGAAGAGAGTATTGTTGTGGAATATTATTTTAAGATGTGATACATTTGTTTATGCTGTGGAATATTTGTTTAATGATGCAAAGATGTGTTGCATTCTTTTATGCTGCATTTGTTTAACTCTGTGAAGCTGTGTTACTGGGCCTGTCTAAAACACCTGATTGGTCCAATAAAGAGCTGAACAGCCAATAGCAAGGACAGAGAAAGGATAGGTGGGGGCTGGCAGGCAGAAGGAATAAATAGGAGGAGAAACCTGGGAAGAGAAGATCTAGGAGCAAGAGAAAGAGGAGGAGGATATCGGGGGCCCGCCACCCAGCTACACAGCCAGCCACGGTGTAAGAAGTAAGGAAAGGTCTACAGACATAGAGAAAGATAAAAGCCCGGAGGCAAAAGATAGGTGGGATAATTTAAGAAAAGCAGCCTAGAAATAAGCCAAGCTAAGGCTAGGCATTCATAAGTAAGAATAAGACTCCATGTGTATTTATTTGGGAGCTGGGTGATGAGTTCCCCCCAAAGAGCAAAGAGCCAAAAGAACAAAAGTGAAAAAACAAAACAAAACAACAACAAAAATATAACAAAAAACCCAGGCCATCCTTTCTCCAGTGAATATTTCTGGTACTTCCATTAAGAATCAGGGTGAAATACATGGATTGTTTTTCTGGATCCTCAGTTGTGTTCTGCTGGTTTATGTGTCTGTTTTTATGTCAGCACTATACCTTTCTGTCCCATGGCTGTGTTACCCTCACAACACGGTTTTTGTCCAGGATGGCTTTGTCCATGTGGGGGTCTTTTGTGTTTCCATATGAATTTTTTGATTGCTTTTTTTTGTTATCTGAAGAATATCACTGGAATTTTGAGGAGGACTCTGTTGTCTCTGTAAAGTGATTTGGGTAATACAGACATTCAAGCTACATTTTCTCCAATTCATGAGCATGGCCAGTCTTTCCATTTGTGTGTGCAGCTGTGTCACTGTGTGTATCTATGTACATGTGTCTTTTTCAATTTATTTCATTACTGTTTTATAATTTTCTGTGCAGAGGCCGTTCACTTCCTAAGTTAAATTTATTTCCATGTGTCTTTGTAGCTATCATGAATTAAATAGCTTTTATTTTAGAGTATGCTATTTGAGCCTTGCATCTAAAACAGGTATTCAGACCCAGGCTCCTAGTGTTAGGCATGCAGAGCTCATCTCATTCATATGGGGCTGTGTGTCCAAGAGTAACAAATAGGCCATGGGTCATACCAGCAGAACTGCCAGCAAACACCCACCGTGTAGGGACTTGAGTCCTTGGAGTTTTTATCATATTTAGATGCTTTGAGCTTTATCCTAGCCTCTATCTGAGCTTTTTGTTTTGTCTGGTCATTGTCCTCGTGGAAAATGTTTACTCATAAACTTGAGACCAGTGGGTGCATGTTTTGTCAGAGGAGGATTTCTGACCCTCTGCTCACACAGGGAAGGACGGTCCTCTGCCATCCATGAGGACCCTCTGTAGCACCATCTTACAGTTTTCTTCACACATTGAACGCAAAGCAGTTATCTCTTACACGTGGCCAACCACCTAACCACATCGTTCATCTCACAGTGTAGTTGAACTCAGGACAGAGAAGACGTTGAAACAGGAGGGGCTTTCACAGCACATTTGGAGAGGAAATGGTGGTTGTTGAGGAGCTTCTGAACGGAGAGAAAAGGGCAGGTGAGAAGCCCGTGAGCATTCTCAGAGTTCTCAGTTAAGGCTCCTCTGCTCACTTTGACCACAGTCACCTGTCTACAAGCAAAAGGTGGTGGGTGAGGAAGCCGAGAAGTGGACGAGGGTCCCAGTTAGATAGATAACCAGAACCCAGCTCCCATGAAGCACAGTGAGGGAGAGGGATGCCACAAACCCTGAGATGATTTTTCATTTTTCATAAGAAAACTATCAGGCTCCATCTGCCCAAACCCAGCTTCACGTCCTGACTTCCATCTGTAGATCTCTCGCCCTTCGGTTCTCTTGACAACCTGAGGGGGGGTCTCGCTGCCACTGACTTCGGATTGTGCTGCCATTTCTTCCTAGAAACACATCCAGTCCCTTCCCGACTCACTTTCAACACTTCATTGAAAACCATCTCATCTCTTCTTAGAAGCATTTTCAGACTGCGGGCCCCCTGTCACTCCCAGAGCACCCCAGAATTCTTCTCAATAATACTCACCAGGGTGGGAGAACAGTCAGAAAAGTACCGCAGTTAAGATATCTGGAGGTGAGATGAAACCTATGCTTTCCTGAACCAGGTTCAGATACAACTAAGGTGACCAAAGAGAGAGGAACTGGGGACTGGAGAGGTGGCTCAGCTGCTAAAACCACTTGATGCTCTTGCGAAGGACCTGAGTTCAATTCCCAACACCCACATGGCAATCACAACCATTTATAACTCAGATTCTGGGGATCCGACGCCCTTTTCTGGCCTCCCTGGGTACTGTATGCATGTGGAGCACAGACATACAGGTAGGCGAAACACCATACATATATCAATGATAAATTGAATTTTTTTAAAAAATAGAGAATTTCTTTCTATATACTAGAAGTGGACAAGATCACAAATAAAGGCACATGTATACAAGTACTGACAGAGGTCAGAAGAGGGCAGAGGTCAGGAGAGGGTGGAGGTCAGAAGAGGGCAGAGGTCAGGAGAGGGTGGAGGTCAGAAGAGGTCAGAGAGCAGGAGAGGGTGGAGGTCAGAAGGGGGCAGAAGTCAAGGGAGGGTGGAGGTCAGAAGAGGGCAGAGGTCAGGGGAGGGTGGAGGTCAGAAGAGGGCATTAGATCCCCTGGAACTGGAGTTATGAAAAGTCAGTTATGAATGGTCATGAGCCATCATGAGGGTGCTGGGAATTGAACCTGCTCCTCTGCAAGAATAGCATGTGCTCTTAACTGATGAGCCATCTCTCCAGCCCCTAATTCACAAATAAAAAGGACCACTTCATATGTATTTATCTACTCTTTAGCATGCATTTAAAAGAGGTTTGGGGTGAGAAGAAGGAGATGCTGTCTGTGGAGCCTGAGGATGATACGTTGGAGCAGGACATGACACTATCCCTGCCCAAGCTTTTTCCATGAACTGATCTAAAGAAGTGGCCACTATTTTTACATCATGACCCTTGACCCTCAAGAGAAAGACAGTGACTTACAACTGGTATCACAGACAGGAAACTCACAAGCAACACATCTTGGTGCTTCCTGTGTTGGCAGTGCCCGTCTCTTGGTACTGTCACCTTGTTCTCACAATTGCCTGAGGGTGTGGCTTTGCACCTGTCTCTTCCGTGAAACTTTGACAGTCAGCAGTAAGCAAACTGCAGAAAGAAGCAGGGAGATGTGTTCATTCCGCTTCCTTCTGCCCTGCCCACAGGGAACAGAGACGCCTTCACTGGAGAGCACAGCCAGCCTGGCTTCTGTGGAGTTTCATCTTAAATGAACGGGTGTGGGGAAAAGTGATTGTACGCGATTTATAGCAAATGATCTAATTATGAGAGTTTGGATATTTTGGGGGGTATGTTCAGAAAAATTAAATTAAACTCATAATCATTCCAAAGTATGACGAGTCTAAAACTTCCCCCAAAGGACAGCAGGCTAGTTAAGCTCACAAGAGAGCACTGTAAAACTTACCGGTGACATGCCCCTCCACCACAGCTTGGAATTTTCAAAATACTAAATCCATTTGTTCTTTTTGCTTTGCAATTTTTATCACATCTTTACCTGTGCCTCGTCACCACATACAGTATTCTGCATCATCTTGTTAAAAAATGTGTCTTAGCCAAGCCTGGTGATGCAGGCCAGTAATACCAGTTACCTGGGGAGGCTGAGGCAGGAGGATGGCAAGCTGAAGGGATGCCTCAGCTACAGAGCAAATTCAAGGCTAACTTGGGCAACTTAGTGAGAGATTGTCTTATACTGAGATGTGAAAAGATGGCCAGAGATACAGCTCACTGCTACAACACTTGCCAGAAAATAGTAGTGCATGTGCTAGGCCCAGGGTTCAATCCCCATCACTGAAACCTAAAACAGAGAAGAAAATAAATATGATAACTTCTGCTCAAATGGCAGCCACAGGCCACATGAATGCAATATTTAATCTCATGAACTAAAATGTGCAGCGTAGTCTCCCCATCACTCCAGCCACACTGCAAAATCTCATAGCCTCACGAGCCCTGGGAATATGGGCATCATTGCAGAATGCTTAGTTAATCAGAAATTCTTCACAAACAAGCACTGTGCAAGAAACCACAAGACAGTTGTCAATAATGTCTTAATATGTCTGTGGTCTGAATCATTTCCCAGAATTGCTCTAAACCACAAGAATAAAATGTATTGTGAATTCAGTAGTTCACAGAAGCCCTGCTCTTTGGTTTTAGCCGTGGTCTGTTTCTTCTTCCTCACTTCTGTCTTGAATTTGTCCACTTCTACGGTCACATGGCTAGATGGTGTAGAACACAGGGAAAATGTTCCTTCTAAACTGAGTACTGCAAGGGCAAGAGTGGAGAGGTGGGTCAAGAAGAAGCTTCCTTGAGGGGGTTCCCAGAGCTCTAGTGAGGACTGAACCTAGGGTCTCACACGTGTTAGGTAATTATTATGCCACTGAGGTATTTCCCTGGACCCCTTTTTAGTTTTTATTTTGAGACAGGGACTTACTAAGCTGCCTAGGCTGGTCTTAAACTCTTGATACTTCCTGCCTCAATCTCCCTAGACTTGGACATGTCTATGCTTGTTGGGTACATCTTTAAAGCTGTGCTGAGATAGAGGCTGAAAGCATGGAGCAGGAGAAATTATATCAGCATGCCCAACCTGTAGGGACAGCTCAGAGATGGTCTTTCCCTCCAGCTGACCACTGGCAGTCCCCACTGCCTGGCTATCTCCCTTGCCCAGAGGTTGGCATCAGCTGAAGAGAGATGCCTCTAGGTGAGGCATTTTCTCCAGGCAGAGTTTACATCCAATACCCGGGTGATAGAGTTATAGAGTCCAGTCTCCTTTTGTTCAGTGTCAAGGTCTGTGCAAGCTGTAGAGTGCCACATGGAGTCACCATTTGTGGTGACTGAGTCTCAGTCTAACTCGTCTTTGGCCAATCCTCTGCTTTCCTTCTTCCTTCCCTAGATGTCAAGATGAGTCCCTAGCAGTTCCCTTCATCATCAATCTGTCTCCACATCAGTAGTCCACAAGCCTTGGAACTGATCTTTACACACACATGCACACACAAGCACATGAGTGCACACACACATGCACACATACACACACACACACAAGCTCATGAGTGCACACACATGCACACAAATATACATGCACATGTGCATAAATACACACATAGGAATATCATAGTTTACAATATTAATAGATCAAAAGAAAAAACATGCAATTACTCCAATCACCATTAAAAGATCTTTTAAAATAACTCATACTTTGATAAAAAAAAATCTTCATTTAGTGAAATAGGAATGAACAAAGTGTGTATGCACTGATTTAAAAATTAATTACTAATAACCAATATCAGTCTTAGTGATATTAGGTATTCTATTCTTTTAATTTTTTTTTTTTTTTGTTACTTCAGTACTGGGTATATAACCCAGGGCCTTGTGTACTCAGGTAAATGTTCTATCAATGAGTTACACATTCCTAACCTTTGATGTTTTGTTTTGTTTTGAGATGGGGGATTTTTTTTCCCTTTGGTTTTTTTGAGACAGGGTTTATTCTTTTGTAACAGCTCTGGCTGTACTTTGTAGACCAGGCTGGTCTCGAACTCACAGAGATCCACCTTCCTCTGCCCCTCAAGTGCTGGGATTAAAGGCATGCGCCACCATGCTCAGAGAGATGGGGTCTTCTTAAGTACCCTAGAATGGGTACTTAAATTTGTCATCCTCTGTCTCAGCATGAAGACTGATTTATAGTAAGAGAAGCCCTTAAAGAACAAAAGAACTGAAGATTAGCAGTAACCAATTCTAGGATAGAGTGAGACCTCAGTTCCTAGATCTTCCTTCCATTCCTTAGCTATGGCAGCATATTTGATGCTGCTGACCCTGCTGGATACAGACACCCCTTGGATGCAGTGATCCATTAAATAGGGGAAATGCTAAGACCACAATTGCATGGAAAATGGTTCTTTTCAAGAAAATTTTCTCATTCATTTTACACACCAATCAAAGATCCCCTTCTTCCCTCCTCCTACCCCCCCTCCATTACCCCCCCTCCCCCGCCACAAGAAGGCAAGGCCTCCTATAAGGAGGCACATCCAGTAGAGGTAAGTCCAAGCCCCTCCTCCTGCCTCAAGGCTGCACAAGGTGTCCCATCATAGGAGTGGGCTCCAAAAAGCCTACTCATGTACCAGGGATGGATTCTGATCCTACCGCCAGGGCCCCCAGCCCCCAAAGCAGATCAAGCTATACAACTGTCTCACCATACAGAGGGCCTAGTCCAGTCCCATGCAGGCTTCACAGTCATTGATCCAACTTTTCATGAGTTTCTACTAGTTTGGTTTGGTTGTCTCTGCAGGTTTCCCCATTATGATCTTGATGCACTTGCTCATAGAACCCCTCTTCTCTCTCTTTGACTGGACTACTGGAGCTCTGCCTGGTGTTTGGCTGTGGATCTCTGCATTGGTTTCCATCAGTCACTACTGGAGAAAAGCTCTGTGATGACAGCTAGGATATTCACTGATCTGATCACTGGGATAAGCCAGTCCAACACAATAAAGGCAATCTACAGCAAGCCAACAGCCAATATCAAATAAATGGAGAGAAACTCAAAGCAATTCCACTAAAATCAGGAACAAGACAAGGCTGTCCACTCTCTCCATACTTATTAAATATAGTACTTGAAGTTCTAGCTAGAGCAGTAAGACAACAAAAGGAGATGAAGAGGATACAAACTGGGAAAATGTTTCTGTCTCTTTAAGCCATCATCATCCGGCCTTTCTCTCGGTTTCCTGATCTCTGAGACCCAGGCAGCTCAGTGACTTCCTCTCTGCTCAGCCCTCGGCACAGAGACTTCTACACTCACAGCTGAAGGGAAGGGCAGGAGGCTGGGGCTTCTCTGGTCCACTTCAGAGTCTATCACCAAGAAAGGTGAGCCTGAGCCTGTGAGCTGGGGTGGAGAGGGAGCTGGGCTATGAGACCAAAGTATTTGCTGCCTACCCACCGCATTTTACAAAGCACCACGCAGGTACACAACAGGCATGCAGCACAGACAAGAGCAGACTTCCAGATGCTTGAGGGATGGTCTGGGTTTCAACCTGAGCAAATTCCGAGGAAGTCTTAGGAGTCCCAGATGATAAAAACACATTCTTAATGAGTAAACTTGTTTCTTCCTACACTTCTTTCATATGGTAAGAAAAATCTGTTCTAGATTCCCTTCCAGGAACAAAGTGCAGGTTAGACGACACCATTCCTCAAACTGCACATTCAGAAAAGGCAAAAGATACTTCTGTGTCCCTATAAACCATTCTTTCAAGGCCAGTCTCTATGTGCCAAGTCTGCATCCCTCTGAAGTCTCTTATCCTCACGACCTGTAGGAGGGGGGCTCTAACGGACCTCAGAGAGTGGAACTTGGTCACCAAGCTCTGTCCCCACCTAGCATTTAAACCTTTGCTTCCTAATTCAAGTTTGTCCCACTCCAACTGCAGGGACCTCAGTTTCTTTATGTCTACAATGAAGAGTTTATGAAATAGCTCATTTTCAAATCTGCAAGTGGATTAACTTCATGAGAAATGTGCCACTTGTATCAGAACCACTGGGGATGGGTCCAAGAAATGTGATGTTGAGGGGAATACCTAAACATTTTTGAGAAACATCAAGCCTGGAGGCAAGGAATCAGATGACTCTTGAGTTCTCTTAAGCATACAGAATCATTCATGCTTTATAGTCCCAGATAATAAAAACCATCTGTCACCCAAGATCTTACTCAGTGTTCATTTTTGTCTTAAAAGCCATTGAAAATAGCATCTGCTTTCACTATGAACTCTGGGGAGTCGTGGTGGCCTACCCTGGAGACCCCTGGAGTCCAGCACACACTGCCTCGTTTTCCTCCAGGACAAGGTCTTCAGGCTCCTGCAGAAGTCTTCTTTCTTGCCCTCAGTCTTATGGTTGTTTCTTTGTTTCTGCATTGTTTATAGGAATTTTGTCAGTTTCTGCACCCAGAACAGTGACGCAGAACCACACAGTGTGTTCTGCTAAAGGCTTTGGGGAGAGGGAGTGTCAACCCAACCTGTTCCCAAAGCCCCTCTTCGGAAGACAGGCTGTTGAGTTAACATTTTCCATTTCTCAGTGTGTGGTGCCCACAGGAGGAAGTGTGGGGGGAAACACATCACCCATAGTGGAGACAAAGAGTCTGAAATGATGGAGAAATGCAGAGAAATGCAGAGAAATGCTCAGAAAGAACACGAGAGCAAAGCTCTCACCAGAGAAAAGCCAGAGAGGGCTGGAGAGGCTGAATCTGGTGTCTGTGCAGCCACAGGCAGAGTCCTGTTAGCTGGAATGAGATTGGAGCAGCAGACCGAGGGGACACTGTGCTTTTGTGCTTAGGGACTCCTGGGATCTGGCACATGGGACCAGAGAGCTCTTGGTTCTATCCAATAGCATTGCAGTCAGGGCATCTTTGGTGGAAGGAAAGCTGCTTAAAGAGAAAGGCTCAGAAACGGGTAAGATAACTTGTGGAGTTGGTCCTCTCCATCACCTTTCCAGGGGCCAGGAGAGCAAGCTCAGGTTGTCAAGCTAGCACTGCAACCATCTTTCTGGGCTCCCCGAAAGCTGTTCTTCAAAATCCAGATGCTATCTCTAAGAGGGAAGAGCAGATTTTACTGTGGTGGACAAAAGGCACCCACCATGTCTCTAAACACCTGCCTGTCCCCAAAGCACACACTTGCATGTTCAATTCCTTGTAGACGGAAGCCTTACTCTGTCTCTCTGAAGACCCCTGTTCCCTGGACTCTGCCTGACATTGTGGTTGGGTGTTGCCAGTTTGCAGGAATGAGCACATGGATGAGGAAATCGGAACTCAGAGTTCTCTAAGACTCGTGGGGGGACGGAAGATGGCAAGAGATGAGGAAAGCACCTATGGTAAGAGTCCTTCTCTCAAGGTGTCCTGGCTGGTGTGGGAGCTCAGGGTAAGAAGTAAGTGGAGCTTCCTGGGGTCTGGAAGCCTCTGGGATGAAACAGCAGAACCTGGGTCCTACATTTGGCTGTGTCTCTGTCCCTGCCCTGCTGAGAGAAGTGCAGAGCTTTGACCAGCCTGTCACTGGTTCCTAAGCATGAAGGAAGATCCTAAACCTCCTCTGGTCTCCACAAAGATGACACCGAGGATGGGGAATCCAGCAGAAGAGTGAGCCTCACTCACCAGCTCTCCAGAATAGAGGACTACCTGGGTATTTAGTATTTTGGGGATCAAGGAAATGACTGTGGGTAAAGGCACAAGCAGCCAAACCTGATGAGCTGATTTCAACTCCTGAGTCCACATGATGGGAGGAGGGAACTGCCTCCTGAAACTTGACCTTTAGCCTCCAGAGGACACAGTAGTATGACCTCCTCATAAATAAAATGTAATAAAATATTATCTAAAAGGGGGGCATTCTCTTTAGGGAGCCAGCTTAAACAAGGGAGGAGGAAGAGGGACATGGTGAACTCTCTCTTCCCACTCTCTAACAAGCCAGTTGAAAGCCCCACATTATCTCTGCTTTTGCAGAAGAGTCATGGCCTAGACCGAGCACTTCCTCCCCTACACAAGGAGCACTTGGTGGGCTGCGATTAAACCTGGGTCTGGGACTGAGGGGCTCCCCTGTGCTCGATGGCCAGCATTTGGGGGAACATTAGGGTCGGATCAGCATCAGGTCGGCCTGTGTGTGCAGGACCAGAGACCCTGGTGGACCCGGGAGTTATGATGAGCACCTTCTGAAACGCAGCGGGAGCACCCGCAGGTGCACAGAGAATCCAAATGCAGAGAGGAAAGATGGGGAGGAGCCTGAGCTCTGAGAGCCCAAAGCTGATGGGAGCATCAGGCTTCCAAGGGGAAGGCACTGTGGGTCCTTCCTTTTTGTGCTGAAGGCTAGAACACAGGTGAGCCCCAGGGGAAAGCCATGACTCTGACTCAATGCTGTCATATCTGGTCCTCAGGCTCAAAGGAGGATTCATGGGCCCCACGGGTGCCCCTACTGAGGCTCATCTTGGTGGGCAGGACCGGAGCCGGCAAGAGTGCCACTGGTAACAGCATCCTGGGCCGGAAGTGCTTCCTTTCCAAGCTGGGGGCTGTGCCTGTCACCAAAGCCTGCTCCTGGGACAGCAGGAAGTGGGCCAGCTGGCAAGTGGAGGTGGTGGACACCCCAGATATCTTCAGCTCTGAGGTCTCTCAGACCGACCCCGCGTGCATGGAAACAGCCCGCTGCTTCCTACTGTCGTCGCCTGGGCCTCATGCGCTGCTGCTGGTCACCCAGCTGGGTCGCTTCACCACTCAGGACAGTCAGGCGCTGGCTGGGGTGAAGAGGGTGTTTGGGGAGCAGGTGATGGCGCGGACTGTTGTGGTGTTCACACGCAAGGAGGACCTGGCTGGAGAGCCTCTGCAGGATTACGTGCGCTTCACCAAAAACCGTGCGCTGAGGGAGCTGGTGACTGAATGTGGGGGCCGTGTGTGCGCCCTGAACAACCGTGCTACCGGCCAGGAGCTCCAGGAACAAGCTGAAGAGCTGCTGGGCCTGGTTGCAGGGCTGGTGAGGGAGCACGGGGGCGCGTACTACACCAACGAAGTGTATGATCTGGTGAGGAACCTGCGGGGCGCTGACCCCCAGGACCAACTCACCAAGGTGGCAGAGATGGTGGCAGCACGGATGCAGAGGCCCCTGCCCACCAGGCTGCTAACTGGGCTGTGGAAATGGATGACATCCTACAGGAAGGTCAGGATATGGGGCGTGACTATCTTCCTGGGTTTGGTCACCCTGTACCTACTGTACAACAGAACGATGTCCCAGGCCATCAGGGACCAGGATAGCAGAGAACGCTGGTCTTAGAAGCTGTTATACCTAGGAAGGAAATCTTATAAAAATTGATCTTTACTTCGAACTCCGCTCAGAGTTCACAGTACTGGGAACACGACAACAGCTTTGCAAAGACTCGGAGGTGATGAGCCTCAACTTTAACTATCTGCATTCGGAGTTTTAAAAATAAATTTGTCTAACTAAAGCTTCCTTTAGACATTTTTATTGTCTTTGTGGGTCTTTCTTCCCTTGGAATAGTGAATACACCTGGCAGCTTGTAAATGGGGACCAAAATCACAGCACAAACAGAACGAGCATTTTCTTTTCTTTTTTATAGTTATTCTTTGATAATTCCATATAATATATTTTAGTCATAGTCTCTCACTTTCCCCAAGTAAGTCCTCCCAAATCCTCCCCACCTCCCTCCTCTCTGAACTTGATGATTTTTATGCCTTAACAACAACATGAAGCTGGATTTGTTGGTCAAGTACTCCTGAGCATGAGGCCTGCCCTGGGATGTGATTGACATGTCTAGTGTCACCTCGTTGAAGAAAATCGATTTTCCTTCTCCCGGGTGTTATAACTTGTGAATAGCGTCTCGGCTGGAGTGGGAACTTTTGTCTGGCTTGCACTTGCTCAGGTGTTGTGCATGCTGTCACAGCCTCTGTGAGCTCATATGTGCACTGCCCTGCTGTGTCTGGTAAACTGTTCTCTTGCAGTCACCCACCACCTCTTGCTCTTACAGTCCTCCTGCCCTCCCTCTAGGGAGATAAACTGGCCAGAGATTTCCTTCCTTGTTCAAACCAAAGCAAAGGGTCTGGAATTTTGCTTCTTTAATTAACAGTAACAGAGAGAAGAGTCATGAACTCTGAGGTTTCTGAGACTCTGGCCTTGTCTGAAGAATTACAGCTTGTCAGGATGGATCATGGCCCGTTGATTTCCTCACCCCTACCCACACTGCACCCTCACTGTATACTGGGTTGAAACTACTTGAAAATCTAAAAGCCAAGGGGTGAATAAAAATCAAAACAAGAAAAAATTCTCTCTCCAACAGGAGCAGAGCCATCCCTCAGAATTCTTTCTCTTTTCCTTTCTTTTCCTTTCCTTTCCTTTCTTTTCCTTTCTTTCTTTCTTTTCTTCCTTCCTTCCTTCCTTCCTTCCTTCCTTCCTTCCTTTCTTTCTCTTTCTTTATTTCTTAACAAACAAACAACAACAACCACCCCCTCCAGACCCTTTGTCCTTCCTCCTCACCTTTGCTTTGAAATGTAGATCTTTTAAAAAATCTTTCTTCCTGGCTCACTCCACTGACACATAGGCTCTAACTTAGGTTGAAGCCTGGCTGCACAGCTTTTCCCTCCTATTGCAGACCTTCCTCTCATCCTAAGGATGTAAGAAACTTATTTCCCTCTGGATAAAGACAATACATAGGACTGGATAAAGCTGAATCCCTCTGGAGTGCAGACACAGCTGGTCATTACGGAATTTAGGATAAAAGGACAATGACATCCATAAAGGGTGCTGCCACATCCTCTTGAGGAAGAGCTACGGCTTCTTGTTAGACTGTCTGACTCAGTGGCCTAGGCTGTCTTCTAACTCAAGGCAATCCTCCTGCTTCAGGCCCCAGAACAAACAAGCCACCATGGTCAGCTTGAGTTATATCTTCTCAAATGCTGCAGAGGGCTGTACCTAACTGGTTTTAATCTCTCTCTCTCTCTCTCTCTCTCTCTCTCTCTCTCTCTCTCTCCCTCCCTCCCTCCCCTCCAGTCTCTTAGTTTGTCACCTCCCCAGACCCCTTGAAATCCTAGTGCTCATAATCTAAAGTCAAGCACACTTCCCCACCAACAGAAAGCATCATGGGGAATTCTCTGAGATGAGAACCTGTATAAGCAAGAGCTGTGTTTTATGCTCAAGGCTCAATACTTAACACGTGCCATCCGGTAAAGAAATGCTTCACCCTGCTCCCAGCCCATCTGAACTTCCCATAGGTGTGAAACTCCACAACCATCATCTATAACCCTGTCACATAGCGGAGAAGAGGCAGCTAGCACCCAGTCTCAGGTCTGAGCTCAGCTGCGCTTTGAGAGGGGCTGCCCAGGTCCTCTGGGACCAGCAGTGCCTTTCTGTCCCTGTTTAGGGGACCCAAAGCTGGTGATGTGGAGCCCAGGGGCATGGGGGAGTGCAGATTCTCACCTTGGGTACTAATGGGGAAATCTGGGGCCCAGCACTTTCCAGTCACAAGAGGGCCTGCTTGAACCTGGGGGAGGGGGCTGTCCCCCAATTCCCCAGCCTGGCTCCCAATGCTGTGTGTATTCATACCTTCCTGCAGGGGAAGTCAGTAGGGCAGGGTGACCGCTTTCCACAGGAAGCGGCCATTCACCACAGCACTTGTGCTGTGTTCTGGCGGATGTCAGTCAGGTCGTTCAAAGCCTTCACACCGACTTTAGGGGACAGTCTGCGGGGCAGTAGTGTGTGCTGTGCCACAGTGGCTTCCTTCTTTTCCTGATGGCTCTGCAAGTGGTCTTTCTGTGACAGCGTCACTCAGCAGGCACAGGTTCCCCACTTGCCTACAATGGACTCACCCTGGTGACTGGAGGCAGCCGCCGGCCCAGGTAAGGAGGAACCCACCACGGCTCTGACAGCCACTTGGGGGCTGGGAGGACCACCAGGGAGTGGGTCTGCATTTCTCTAGCCAGTCCTCAGGGGAGCTCTGGTGCTTTGCGTGCCCTGGACAGTGAAGTGAGCATCAGCGACAGCATATGGTGGGACAGAACCCCGAAATTTCCATGTCATCATCCCTGGGCCTATGGGGATGCTGACGCTTTCCACCTCATTTCCTGTGTCTTTCTGAAACCCCCAGTGTAACAAGGCTGAAGGATAGCTCTTTCCTCTTTGAGATGAGAAATTGAAGTCCCTGGCTTTCCCCAAGCTTCCCAGCAGGTGGCGCACACTTCTCCATTTTACCCCAGACTCCTCAAAGCCCACTCAGGCCAGACAGGCCTCACCTCAAGGATATCAGGATAGGTTGTTAAGGCTCTACAGGCCAGGGTGGAATTTCCATGTTCCCTCCTTCATGATCCAGTCCTTCCCTAGAAGACCAGTCAGTGAATTCTATCTTATGATGTTCTGAAAACCACCGAATTCTTTACAGCCCTGGGTAGCTCATAGCTTTCCCATAACACATCCCAAGACACTGTGGTAGGTCAACAACTTGAGTTCACAACTCACACGAACACACCCTTGTCAGCTGAACCTTACAGGAGAGGGTGCTGTTTCCCAGACTCTTGGTCACTAACTTGCCCTGTGACTCCAGTACCTGGACATAAAGGAACAGTGGAGGGGCGAGTGGGTGGGGTGGATACCAGTGAAAATGTTTGTGCTTATTTTTAGTTGTTTGAGGGAGCACAGGTGCACACTGGTGCCACAGGACACCTGTGGAGGTCGGAGGACAACTTTCTGAAGTAATTCCTACCCTTCTACTTGGTGTGAACAGACTCTTGTTTTTGCCGCACGTGGGCTGGCTGGCCTCACAGCTTCTGGCCAACTCTCCTATCTCCACCGGCTGCCTCAATGTGTGCACCACTGGCATTACAGATGCAGGCCAGCATCTCCAGCTTTTCCCTCGAGTTCTG
The DNA here is from genome assembly GCF_903995425.1 of Onychomys torridus. Taxonomy (NCBI): domain Eukaryota; kingdom Metazoa; phylum Chordata; class Mammalia; order Rodentia; family Cricetidae; genus Onychomys; species Onychomys torridus. The sequence goes on from NC_050445.1 coordinate 895,884, forward strand.
GGCCTCAAAGTCAAGCTTGTGCATCAGTTGCTTTGCCCCGAGTCATAGCTGCCAGCCTGGTACCCGAGAATAAGGAAGACAAAAAGACTGTCTCTCAGAAAGCAGCTCCCTGAGCTGCGTTCTCACTGCTGGGTAAAATAAAGTGTCATGATAAATCGGCTAGGCTGCTTTCGGACGAGAATGTTCATCGTGTGTGTTTGCTTCTGCCTTCTTCTCCCTGAGTAATGCCTGCCCCTTGTCAGCCACTGCTGCGTGCACTGCCTGCCCATCTCCCGTGGCCTCTGCACCCACACTGTGGGAAATTAGCAGGATTTTCCTTTTGGAGGAGAAATCTACATCCATTCTCAATCTCCCCACTGTGTGTGCTCTGCACATCTCTTCACGTCCATCACACACCCCTCCCTCCCATCCCCTTTCTTCCCCTAGGCTGTTGTCAGTCTCTCCTGTTTGGTCGGTGACTCATTTTAGGGTCTCCATCTCCTGCTCCTTGTCTCGCCTCTGGGCATTTGTTCATATCTACCAACAAATTGGTCTCCTAGTGGGATATGTCTCCTGTAGTCTGTCTGATTTTTCAGAAACTGGTTCAGAAAACATCCCTGTTAGTGTTGCTGAGTTTGGTTGTGACAGCCATATTGTACACATGCATGGGGCACTGAGAACCAAGTCAGGTTCTAACTGAAATCCTTCAAAACAGAACAGATCCCCAATGCAGTCTTATCTTTGAGTAATTCTTTTTGGGGGCACAGTGGTATTTTTGTTTTGTGAAAGCATGAACTCAGAAATCGAAGCACAGTTCTCTGGGTTGATTTTGGAGAGACTTCCAGACATCAGTACTGGCTTGTGTCCAAAGCATGGGACAGCAGCATCATATAGAGGGTTCCAGGGGGAAGATGACCTCCCCATCTCCCCATTGGCTGAGAAATCCAAGAACTGATGCAGACATGGGAGTCATTTGGGGAGAGTTAGCTATAATGCAAATGTATGACTCTGGGCAGCTCATGTAACTTTAATAAAAATTCCAGTGGCCTGTCAATAACAGCACAGGGAACACAAGAGAAAAAATGGGCATGCAAGAAACCTGGACATGATGAGTGTCTGCAGAGGACAGTCACAGTGGGGAAGCTCAGTTTCATCATCACTGACACCATATCCTTCACATTCAAATCTCAGACCATTAGTACAAACAGCGTTCTATGACGTGAAGAATTTTCATAAGGAAAAGGCTATAGATTGTGGTGATAAGAACGGTACATAAGAGACGGTCATGAGAGGGCTGCTCTTCTCTGGGTGCAAGGAAGGAGGTGGAGGGGGAAATGAGGAGGTGGACAGTGGAGCAGGAAAGAGGAAGAGAAGGGGGACAGAGGAGAGGGAGATGTCTTAAGACATTCTGAAAATGTGAAAAGAATTGAAGAGGTCCAAGAAAAGCCATTTTTTTCTTTGCAAAATAAAATTGTGGAAGACAAAATAGCAGAAGCGCTATGCATAGCACACAAGCTACGCCATGCTTTCAATTCAGTCAATGCCCAGCTTTGTGTCCAGAAGGGTGACAAAATGCAGTGTGCCACCATGGAACACCTATGGAGATTTGGGGGGTTTAAGCAAGAGCTGACTTGACCCACTTAAGAGTTAAACCTGGTCATATTTAGCTAGCAGAAAATGTGTACCCCAGATGAACTGTTCAACAGGAGTGCCAATGAGGAGCACCTATGAGGATTATCTTATAGCATTCTTTGTTGTGAAAAAAATGATTTCAGAACAGTTTGGATGTCTATTAATAAAAAATGAACAAGATGTTGCGAAAATGGCATATATGTAGAAATTTAACATGCAAAAACAGGACTGAGAATTATCTAAACATGTAAATATATATGCAAATACTCAAACACATAAAAGTGTCAAAATACTGATTGCTGTGAAGGCCAGAATGAGAGAATAAGACAGGAGATTGGGAGAAAACAAAAACAAACCCAAATCCATGAAGTACATCTGTGATATTTGAATTTTTAATCAGATGGTGCAACTGCAGTAGATCAGCAAACCATTTATGTTTGTTCATTGCAAATGACGGCTACTTGTTTTTATTCTATGTTTTTTTTAAGATTTATTGTTACTATTTATCTATTTTTAAAACTCTATTTTTTTCATGTGCCTTCCTTCAAGTATGAATACATTTTAAAACTATAAGCTTTTAAAACCCAGCTGACTAACATGAGCCAAGGGTGTGGCTGGTGTCACAGGCTAGCCCTTCCTAAAGATTGCTTCTCTTTTCATCCCACCAAAAACCAGCGACACAACATTACACCAATTTTGGACAGGATATTTATGCTGTGGTTGCTCCAGTTTCTGGCTGAATGTGCTAAACTATAAAAACCATGATTATTTGGCAGAGCAGGACCTCAGAGCCAAGCAGAGAAGATGCTTGGTTAAACTCTCAGTGGGAATTTGATCTTGTCCTGAGGGTTGACTCTTTCCATGATGGTACCATGGTACACACACTCTCTCCAGGCGTGTGGAGGGTAGAAGCCTTGTAAGCCCCTCCTGTCCTCCTTCCTCTCAGGCCAGTCCTTGGAGGAGTGGCCATCCTCTATTCCATCCCCCAAGGAAGCATGTTGTATTTGCCTCTTTGCCTCTGGAACATTTCTGCATGCTGGAAATGCCTGGTACTGCAAACAAACCAATGTTATCCATAGCACAACAATTATTTTCTCTATCCTGGCAGGTTCATCTATATGGCTCAGTTTTGGTTTGTTTGTGTGTTTTTTAAGTCTAGTTCTTGCTCATAGAAGAATGCGTCCCACATTTTACACTTTCAGTTTGGTGGAGATAATCAGTCCATCTGTAGCAGAACATCTGCTTTCCCATGAGTGAGGAAAGGCAACAGCACACTATGCTGCGATGACCCTGCCTCACTCCGGCCAGTTACTTACAGATGTGTGAAAGTAAAACCCGGGTGGGAGAGTTAGCAATGGAAATGACCGTGTCAGGACCATTATCCTGGGTCATCTGAGTCAAAGTGTCTTACCAGTTCCCATGAGGACCTGACTTTAATTTCTTGCCTGTTTTGGTTCCAGAAGAGAATGGAAGGCCTTCAGAAGAACACATATGGAACTATAGTTGAAGGTAAGAAAGCACCAAGGTCCCAAAGAGATTGAGAAGGGGAGGGAGTCACTGTCCCTCATCCCACCACCCAAAAGGTTCAGACACTCAGTTAAAATCAAGAAGAAAGAGGCAACTGCTGTTTTTCTCCATGTCTCCAAATCTCTTACATACAAGCTGCTGTTGTTTTCATGTACACATACGCAGACATACATACACACACAGAGGCACACACACATGCACAGAGACACACACACACACAGACACATATGCTTTCAAACACACACGCTCTCCACTGTGTCACTCTCCTCCACACAATGTGGGAAAACATGACTCTGACATACATTCAGAATTAGAAGGGTCTGGAACCAAATAGTGACATAGTTTTTCTTTCTTCTCATCTGAAAAGCAAAAAGAAATGAAAGGAAGAAAAGAAAGGTCCCCTAAAGTGATTATTTCCCCCAAAACACTAAGGGAAAGGAAAAACCAGTACAGAGTAAAAGGAATAAAACAGATTTTTGGTTTTTGTGATACTGAGAATTGAACCCTGAGCCTCATGTGTCAAATGGGCATTCTACCACTGAGCCACACCCCAGATTTCCCCCCAAATGACAGATTTTTAGGTATCTTCAGCACATTTAGAATTCATTTGGACTCCTAAGACAGCCCCAGCTCCTTGTCCCTTCAGTGCTGGAGATTTGAGCTCTTGGCTTCGTGGTATCCCTCCAGCATCCCTTTTGTTATGGGCCCTGGACCACACCTGGCTGCAGATGTAATTCTGAATGGTCTTATTAAATAAGAAACACAGACCCAAATGCAGAGTTAAAAGCCCAGACATCAGAGCAGTAGCCAAGAGCTAAGACCACCTTATCTTACCACTCACTGCCGTCCTTCCCCTGAGAGAGAGAGAGAGAGACCTTTGTCCTGTGTGCTGAAATCACATTTCAGCACAAATAAATTATCACAATACCCAGCCAAATAGATGACCTTTTCAACAAGTCTACTTCTAAGTGTGTCTAACCGTCTTCTCTTCTACCCTTCTCCAGTGGCCCACTCTGTGTCATTTCCCAACTTTGACCTGATATTAACTGTCATTGTCCCTCATCTCAAATCCAAGTCCCCACTTTGCTTCCTAGGCTATCCAGCTGGCCCTGAGTGTGAGTCACTACAGCTCCTCCACCTGAAATAACCTCTGGGGGCACACACTGAGCACATTTACACAGTGTGTCTGGAACATTGTGGGTAAAAGAGGTGACTCTGTTTTATCACTTATGAATTCTCATCTCTGCCTCTTCTAAACTCAAACTTATTTCACAGCCAGTTTTCTGGGGAGATGCCCTGAGCATCCTCCAGGGGAGAGCACAGGGACCTGTAATTCAGAAATGACATATTTGTTGTGGGCCAGATGGAACAGAGCCTCTCTTTCCTGTGGCAGTCCCACCCCCTGCCCATGTGTTCTAGAATGGGCTCCCAACAGGGACTTCATGAAAGCCAAGAACCACCTAAAATTATAGGCAAACAGTTGGGAACATTTGAAGTGACACCTGTTTTTCTGGGACCGAGGACTATTGATTTTAGGAGATATCTGCAAGGACCCATAATGTTGAAGTCCGAAGAATTGCTAAGTGAGGCACAAACCTTCTCTTGTCCACAGGGAGGAGGGGAGTCTACCATGCAGCAGAATCGTACTGGCTGAGGATCCTCCTAGTGGGCAAATCTGGCTGCGGGAAAAGTGCCACAGGGAACAGCATTCTCTGCCGACAAGCATTTGAGTCCAGGCTCAGAGCCCAGTCGGTGACCAGGACCAGCCAGGCAGAGATAGGCACATGGAAGGGGAGGAGCTTCCTAGTGGTAGACACCCCCTCCATCTTTGAGTCAAAGGCTCAGAACCAAGACATGGACAAGGACATTGGAGACTGCTACCTGCTGTGTGCCCCAGGACCCCACGTGCTGCTGCTGGTGACCCAGCTGGGACGCTTCACAGCCCAGGACACCATGGCCGTGAGGAGGGTGAAGGAGATCTTTGGGGCAGGAGTCATGAAGCACATGATCATCCTCTTCACCCACAAGGAAGACCTGACAGATGAGACCTTGGATGGGTTTGTGACCCACACTGACAACCACAGCCTGCGCAGCCTGGTCCAGGAGTGTGGGAGGAGGTACTGTGCCTTTAATAACAGGGCCTCAGGGGAAGAGCAGCAGGTACAGCTGGCAGAGCTCATGACTGTGGTGAGGAGGCTGGAGCAGGAGCGTGAGTGCTCTTTCTACAGCAATGACCTCTTCCTTCAGGCCCGTGTGCTCCTTAATGGCAGCTACAGTGAGGATCAGGAAGCCTACAGGTGCTACCTGTTGAAGGTGAGGCAGGAGGTGGAGAGGCAGAAGCGGGAGCTGAAGGAGCAGGAGGGCAGCTGGGTAGCTAAGATGCTTTACCGAGTCAAGACATGCATGGGCCCCCACGTTTTCCTTATTGTGTGCGGTTTGATTTTTATTGCCATCTTAATTAACTTGTCTATTACCAAGGGGAACTGAGCCCTTTCAGGTGATTTCAGCCATCAGCCCCCTCCTGCAATGTTCACAATCTCTGTCTGTTCTAGAGCACCCAAGGTTCATTCTCATTTGACTCTCTTGCATCTGACAGACAGGAGTTTTCTTCTAAATACCGTTATGTAAATATAGCATGAAAGAAAACTGTGTTTCTTGCCCATGACCATGTCTGAGCAACAGCAGATGACAATTCATATTCAGGTGTCAGCCTACCAGAAGTTCAGCTCTCTGATGGGAATGTCTCATTCAAGCAAGGCTTATAGGAATACAGACTCCAGAATGTCTTTTGCTTATGCTGTGCCTTCATATTGTTGCTGCTACATGCTCTTCTCTAGGATCTGATATGATATATTTATATGTGGGGAGTCCCCCACTGCCTGTATTGTAGTGTGTCTATCTCATGATTACATCTCAATTTAAACTATGGATTGTCAGGAAGATGCTGTATAATTTTGACACAGTCAGAGTCTATTGAGTTCTACTAAAAAAACTGTTTTATATCATAGCTCATATTATGATTTAGAAAAACATTTGAGTCCAAGAGCCAGTCACAAGTTTCTTGTGCATCATAAGGTGATGTTAGGCTTCAAAAGAGCTCTAGATGAGACCAGATGCCTTACTAATGGTTTTTTAGATAAACATTCCCAATCTTTTAGTTCACAAGGGCACACAACTGTTTGGCTAGGTTGTAAATAAAAAGCCCAATTATTGCTAGCTTACAAATGACTAAGTCCTTGTACCACTCCTAACCTCAATTTGTGAAAATATATTCTGATTAGTCAAGGTTACAGAAAATAATCTAACTCTGTAGTCCCTAATAAGGGCTATAGGTGTTCTTAGATAATTAGAAGTTACATACAATCTTTACCTTTGGAATGTGACCTTTTTATGACTCTTATATTGCCTGAAATAATTATTTGCTGTAATCCCAGCACTCAAGAGGTAGAGGCAGGCGGATCTCTGTGAATTCGAGGCCAGCCTGGTCTACAGAGATAGTTCAGGACAGGCTCCAAAGCTACAGAGAAACCCTGTCTTGAAAAACCAAAACCAAAACCAAAAACAACAACAACAAAAAACAAAAACAAAAACAAAAAATCCCCTCAGATAAAAGTCCTAAGTTTTGCTATGCTGTGGCTTTCTCTTTGAGCCCTGTTCTGCAGCCCTGGAGTGGGTCTCATAGGCTGTAATAATTTCTTCCTTTATGTTGTGAGGGTAAATGATGAATCATGTAGTTACCATCATAAAGGCCTGGGGACTTGCAAAAAAGAAGGTACTTATGCTGCATGGCAATGGGTATGTCTCACCTAGTGCCCACTTCCTACAGATGGAGAAATATGCAAAGCTAAAAACAGAATCTTATTTTAGTCATAAGTATATCCTGCTGTCACTATAGCAGTAAAAGCCAGATCTCCATCACCTCTCCATCCCCAAGAAAGGATAAGGACAGTGTGCATGAAGTGGGGGGGGGTGCTCTGAAGGTATAGAAGAGAATAGAGTCAAGAGGCCTGGACATGAGTAGAGAACTGAGTGAAGAGGTTACAGGAGCAGGATGGGTCTGACCCCAGGGAAAGCAAGGTCAGCAGTCAAGAAACATAGGAAGCAGAAAGTCTAAGATCAGTAATACAAAGGGCCAGAGGATGGGTATCTTGGGCTTGGAAGACTGTGTAGTGGACATCAAGGCCACTCAACAGCACATGCAGGAAAAGCCATGTGTTCATAAAACTTGATGAACACTGAATTCTGAATTACATGTAATTTTCATGTGAAGCTAGAATATTATTTTCCTGAATTCTTCAGCAACTACAAAAGGTAAAAATGAGTTGCTGTGGGATATCTTTTTGTATGCTGAGAATATGTGTTCCTCTCACTGGTTGATAAATAAAGCTGCTGTGACCCATGGCAAGGCAGTATAGAAATAAGTGGGAAATCCAAGCAGAGTTATAAGAGAAAAAGGGCAGAATCTGGGAGATGCCAGCCAGCTGCCCAAGGAACAACATGCCAGCAGACTGGTAATGCCATGGTCCTCTGTCAATATATAGATTAATAGAAATGGGTTGACTTAAATATAACAACTAGCTAGTAATAAGCCTAACCCATCAGCCACACATTTATAATTAATATAAGACTCTGAATGGTTATTTGGGAACTGGTGGGTAGGGGAGATTCATCTGGTTACATTTGGCACCCAATGTGGGGCAAGAATTTCCACACAAACCCTGAGACAGCTTCAAAAATAGGTTCTAAAGTGGAGCCAAGAGCAGCTCCTTAGTTCATGTCTCTTATTGCAGACCATAGTACAGAACATGCAGAGCAGCGTCCCCTGGCTGCAGTAGGACTCAGGTGAACATCATGAACTCCTACAGTATCTCATGGGCCATGTTACAAAGAGGCTTCTCCCAGCTGCTACCTATGGGCTTGAGAGCTCAGTTGTGGGCTTAAGAACACAGTTACATGCTACTTAATACTGTGTTCCAGAGTTGGGGAGGTAAATGTGTCTCTTGTTGGTACCTCCACCATGTTGAAAAGCTGGGCTGAGTGGAGCCAGCCACCAAAGCTGCTGCTTTGGTCCTACCCATGCCTGTTGAGCCATTTAAAAACTGTTCTGGTAAAAAAGGATTATAGATCCACAATAGACACAGATTTAGATTAAAAAAAAAAAAAACTCCAAATGGGTCACAGTGTGTTTAAAAAAATGTACATAGGTTTAGGAGAGGTATACATAGTCATAAAAATGTAATAAAGTCTTTAAAGAGAGAAATAAAATATTAAAAACAAAGAGATGGGAAATACACAGGGAGACTGGTTCCTGTATGTTATTGTGTTGATTTTGAATTTTTTGATTGTTGAGAAGCAAAAGACAGCTGCTAAAAGACATGGGATTGTGACCTGGACTGCTAAATTGAACCAATCTAGATACTTCAGAAATGCTTTAACTTAAAAAAAAAAAGTCAAAAAATATTTTTGTCAAATGGAAATAAAAAATACTTTTGAGTTTTGTTCCCACAGGAGATAAGAGGGTATGGATTCCTTCAGGAATAATATAGATTGGTTTGAACAATGGAAACCTCCTGAATCTTGACAGGTGATATCTATCAACAAACATTACTGCTGATCTCCCTAGGACTTGATCATTATCTCAAAATTTTCTTAGGGACCCCTGGGGATGCCTTCACCCACAGATAGCAGGAAACAGTATGGAAAAAAGTATGCCCACATTCCCAGGAGTTGGGGGATGTGGGTGGTTTTTGGCTATTTGATGGGTTATGGATATTTGTTATAATTTTGAGAAATATTAGAAGATAGAATAAAAAGACAGCTATTTATCTCAGATATTTTGCCTTGCAAGGATTTTGGTACAATGATACAAATTTAAAGTTAATTTTGTTACATTATTATGGTGATATTTTATTTGTACTGAAATGCGATTTTATTTGTATGTTAATAAATAAAGTTGCCTGGGGGTCAGAGGTAATAGCAAGTCATAGCAGAAGCCAGGCAGTGGTGGTGAGTGGTGGTTTTGTGTTTCCCAAAATATTGTGCACCCTAATAAATTTATCTGGGGTCAGAGAACAGACAGCCACTAGATACAGAGGCTAGAAAATGGTGGCACTCACACCTTTAATCCTAGCATTCCAGAGACAGAAATCTCTCTGGATCGCTGTGAGTTCAAGGCCACACTGGAAACAACCATGCATGGTGACACATGCCTTTAATCCCAAGAAGTGAGCCTTTAATCCCAGGGAATGATGGCAGAAAGAGAAATATATATAAGGCTGAAGACCAGAAACTAGAAGCATTTGGCTGGTTAAGCATTTGGCTAGTTAAGCATTCAGGCTTTTGAGCAGCAGTTCAGCTGAGAGACATTAGGATGAGGACATGGAAGCTTGCAGTCTGAGGAAACAGGATCAGTTGAGGAACTGGCAAGGTGAGGTAACTGTGGCTTGTTCTGCTTCTCTGATCTTCCAGCATTCACCCCAATAAATGGCCTCAGGTTTGATTTTATTAATAAGACTCCTTAAGATTCATGCTACATCTGGCACCCAACATTTGTGGTACAGACTCACAGAAAAAGCCTCTTGCCTGTGGCCTTGTGGACCCCAGCTCAGACCCAAGCTACACTCAGCCAGTTGTGGTGGCACACTGGTTGGATTTACTAAAGGAGGCAGAGGCAGGAGGATCCCGAGTTTGAGGCCAACCTAGGAGAAGCTTCGGCCAGGGCTGAGCCACAGTGGTGGGACTATGGAGGCAGTGGCTGCTGCTCCGAGTTGCAGGCTCCTTCTCATCATGTTGGTGACTGCAGTGATGCTGCTACTTGGGATGAAGAGTTTACTGCTGATTGTTCAGAGAAGAATTGCCAGGACCATCGTGTTACCAGAAAGCATCGGCAAAGGTCAGTTTGGAAAAGTTTGGCAAGACAAATGACAGGGAGAAATTGCTGTGAAGATATTCTCTTCTATGGAAGAATGTTCATGGTTCCAAGAGACAGACATTTATCAGACCATGATTGCTCCAAACCACAGAGGAGGCGCACACACACACACACACACACACACACACACACACACACACAAAATGTCTGCAGGGAACCATGACCACACCTAACAGTGACTTTGAAATCTTCAAAAAGATGACAGGATCCCACAACAATGATTCCACATGGACTATGATAAAGCCATTAAGCTGATTAACACCACGGAAAGATCCACTTTGGACTACAAACTACTCAGGACAATTTTGAGATGGCTAGCTGAGATGATCCAGCCTGATGGACTACTTGAACAAGGACTTGAAACAAGCCCTGCACTTTCTCATTATGCAGTGGCTGGACAAATGATACAGGACTTGACAATTAACCCAGAAATTTTCTTTTCAGGATCCCCTAAAGATGGAAGTAGTTTTAAGAAAATGACTCCCACATTCCCAAGAGGTGGTATGGGAAGTTTATGGTCGTTTGATGAGTTTTGGATATTGTCATTGTTTACAATGATTGGTTACAAATTGTTAATGGTCAAGAAAAAAGCTGAACAAGGAGATCAGAGTTTTTGTTTAAAAACAAAGAAAAAAGAGAATATAGATATGAGGTAGATATAAATCTACTCTGAGGAAAAAAAGAGATAAAAAATAATAGGATAAATGGGTAGATCCCTAAATGTACTGTAAAAAGAAAAAGGGAAGGTATAAAAATGACAAAAGGCAGACTACTGAATCTATTATGAAAAGAAAAAAGATAGAATATAGATATGATAAGATAAAAAGGTCAATTATTGAATCTACATTTAAAAGGGAACTACTTGTTTTAAATAGGATAAGTAATGAAATTTTTTGTCTGAGTTTATCAAATGTTATTGGACTGGATATTGTTAAAATATATAATAGAGTTTTTATCTGAATCTGTCAAATGTTAGTGGACTAGACATTGTTAATGTAATCTTGACCATGTATATTGTATATACTTATTGGATATGATGTTTCTTGTATTAGTTATAAGCTTTTTAAAATTTTACACAAAAAGGGGAAATGTGGTGTTTTTGTATTCCCCCAAAATATTGTGCACCCTAATAAATTTATCTGGGGTCAGAGAACAGACAGCCACTAGATATCGAGGCTAGAAAATGGTGGCACTCATGACTTTAATCCTAGCATTCCAGAGACAGAAATCTCTCTGGATCGCTGTGAGTTCAAGGCCACACTGGAAACAGCCAAGCATGGTGACACACACCTTTTATCCCAAGAAGTGAGCCTTTAATCCCAGGGAATGATGGCAGAAAGAGAAATATATATAAGGCTGAAGACCAGAAACTAGAAGCATTTGGCTGGTTAAGCATTCAGGCTTTTGAGCAGCACAGTTCAGCTGAGAGTCATTGGGATGAGGACTGAGAAGCTTCCAGTCTGAGGAAACAGGATCAGTTGAGGAATTGGCAAGGTGAGATAGCTGTGGCTTGTTCTGCTTCTCTGATCTTCCAGCATTCATCCCAATACCTGGCCTCAGGTTTGATTTTATTAATAAGTACTTTTAAGATTCCTGCTACAGTGGCACACACCTTTAATCCTGATCATATGACAGACCGATCTCTGTGTTTTCAAGGACACAGCCAGCATGGAGACACATGCCTTTAATCTCAGTACCCACCATAGAAGACCTGGAGGTCTGTATAGACAGGCAGTGATGAGGAGGTCATGTAGTTGGGTTTACAACCAATGAGAAGGCAGAACAGAAAGTCAACAAAAAGACAGACACACAGGAAGTAGGTCTCTTTCTGAAGGGAAGGACAGCAGGAGCAGCAAGGGTAAGAAGAAGGGTTTTTGGTATCAGCTCTTAGCTACTGCTCTGACCTCTTGGGCTTTTAACTCTGCATTTGGCTCTGTGTTTCTTATTTAATAAGACTGTTACATCTACACACTATACATATGTTTCTATTCTTGTTTAAAGGATTTTTGTATATTGATACAAATTTAAGGTTATTTTTGTTACAGCATATTATATATATATATATTTCTAGTCTTGTTTAAGGTGTTGTATCTATATAATTCATTTAAAATATAAGGTAAAGTTCTAAAATTTGAAAGCTATTATTATAAACTATTTAAGATAATCAAGAAACATAGGTTAATAGTGATGTATAACAATCAAATTTATAGAGATGTTAGATATGTTTTCAGAATCATATAGAGATATATTTTAGATAGTCTCCAAATACTTCAAAGACCTAAAGAATATGGCATTTAAAAATGTTTGGTTAACTTAGGACTTTTCATGACAATGAGACACATCTGCTCCTGGCAACACTAATCCACTTCAGAGATGATGGGCATCAAAGAAACTCCTTACGGAGTTTCTTTCAATGTGGTAAGTCTAGTCATTTGGTCAAGAAACTGCTCTTGCCTGGACTGCTCGACAATATGTTGTTTAAACTGGACATGCAGGACCCATAGGAAAGTGACCATTGAACTTTGCCAAAAAAGGGTGAGATGGTCCTTCAGGGTCCTGCTTCACAGAAGAAACTGCCAGACACTCTGCATACAGAGGAAAGCGACTGACAAACTTTGTCAAAATAGGCAGGACAGTCCTTCAAATTTCCTACTTCACTGAAAAGTTTGCCAATATTCTGGGCCTGTAGGCCGAAGATGGATGCCCCAACATTACAGAAGAACTTTGGGTGACTATCCAGACAGCCAGATATCTATGTCATTTATAGAATTTTTGAAGTTGTTTACAATGCACTTCCTGTTTACTCAGGTAATATTATATCCTCTGTGGTTTTTGATGGAATTGAAAACTAGATAATTATAATATAGTTTTCCTTAATTATCATAAAAGATAAATTAGATATGAAACTTTAGACTCACAAAAATAAAATAGATGATAGAATATTTTCCTTAATCTTGCCAAATACAAATAGACTGATTGTAACTGATTTTTGCTTGATAACTTGTTCTGTTATATGTAATTTTACTATGCTAAAGTTAAAAACCTTCCTTTTTGATTAGACAAAAAAGGGAAAATGCTGTGGAGTGTCTTTCTGTATGCTGAGAATATGTGTTCCTCTCACTGGTTGATAAATGAAGCTGCTTTGGTCTATGGTAAGGCAGGATAGAGCCAGGTGAGAAATCGAAGCAGAGATACAGGAGAAGAAGGGCAGAATCTGGGAGATGCCAGCCAGCTGCCCAAGGAGCAACATGCCAGCAGACTGGTAATGCCATGGCAACATGGCAATACATAGATTAATAGAAATGGGTTAATTTAAATATAAGAACTAGCTAGTAATAAGCCTAAGCCATTGGCCAAACATTTATAATTATAATTTGTAGATGTAATGGTCTTATTAAATAAGAAACACAGAGCCAAAAGCAGAGTTAAAAACCCAAGAGGTCAGAGCAGTAGCTAAGAGCTGAGACTAAAACTGCCTTCTTATCTGCTGCCGCTGCTGTCCTTCCCCTGAGCAAGAGACCTACTTCCTGTGTGTCTGTCTTTTTATTGACTTTCTGTTCTGCCTGCTCATTGGTTGTAAACCCAACCACATGACCTCCTCGTCACTGCCTGTCTATACAGACCTCCAGGTCTCTATGGTTGGTATTGAGATTAAAGGCGTGTGTCTCCATGCTGGCTGTATCTTTGAACACACAGAGATCTGCCTGTCATGTGATCGGGATTAAGGGCATGTACTACCACTGCCAGACTTCTGCTATGGCTTCCTATTAGCTCTGACCCCCAGGTACTTTTATTTATTAACATACAAATAAAATCACATTTTAGCACAAATAAAATATCACCATAATAATTATATATTATAATTAATATAAGCCTCTGAATGGTTATTCAGGAACTGGTGGGCAGGAGAGATCCATCCAGTTACAATGAGTTAGAGAACTGACTCAGGGATTAAGATCACATATTGCTCTTCTAGAGAACTGGAGTTTGAATCCTGGCATCAACACCAGGCAGCTCACAACAGCCTATGATTTCAGTTCTGGGTGATCCAGTGTCCTCTTCTGTCCTCCATTAGCACTGTGCTCACATGTGCACACCTCCATACAGACACACATGTACACACACAAATGAAAATAAAATTGATCTTTTAAAAATGTGAATAATCGGGTTGGGAAGATGGATTGGGGGTGGGTGAGTAAAGTGCTTGCCAAACAAGTGTCCATATAAAATCTAAGCTCAGAGGTGCACAGCTGTAATTCCAGAGTTGGGGTGAAAGGGAGACAGATAGGTCCTGGGGGTCTCTGGTCAGCCAGTCTAGTGGAAAAGGCAGCTCCAGGATCAATGAGAGAAATGCCTTGGAATAAAGCTATCCAAGAAAAGAAAAGAATTCTACAATGAAAACTGTGAAGCAGAGAAAGAAATTGAAGAAAACAGAAACTGAAAGGATTGATCATGCTCAATAGCTGGAAGAATTACATCATGAAAATGCCAATACTGCCCAAACCAGCCTAAAGATTCAATACCGTCTTTGTCAAAATTGCAGTGTCATTCTTCAAAGAAATAGGAAAAACATCTTAACGTTCCTATGGAAGGAAAGAGATCTATTGGAGAAATTACTAAGGCCACTCCACGTAGTTAAAAGGGAGGTTTATTTTGTGGCGTAACTTACAAATGAAGGGGTAGGTTATAGGATCTGGCAAAGGTATGGCGCAGTCCGGCGGTGTTCTCTGGAGAACTCTGCTCTGTCTACCTCCAGCGTCCAGGGTCCCAGAACCAAGAGAGACCTCTCCTCTTGATCCTGGGTCTTCAGCTTCCTCCCTCAGCCCCGCCTTGTGGGCATGACCATTACCGAAGCCTCATTGGGGGTTGGGACTTCCAGGCCAAGGCTGGGATGGCTACCCACTACAGAGATCCCAGATAGTTAAAGAGTAATTCTGAGCAAAAGAACAATGCTGGAGGTATCACCAAACCTGATTTGAAATTATACTGGAGGCATACTAACAATAACAATGGAAAAAAATCACAAAAGCAAAAATAAAAATATGTTATTGGCATAAAACCAGATACACATATCAGTGGAATAAAATAAAGGAACTAGACACAGCCTGCAGGTTTTTTTTTCCCTCCTTTCTCTTTGGGGGGCCCATCACCCAGCTCCCAAATAATTACTAGGAGATTTGGTCTTTTCTTATGAATGCCTGGCCTTAGCGTGGCTTATTTCTAGCCAGCTTTTCTTTTCTCTTTTTTTTTCCCTACAATTTATTTATTTTTATTTTATGTGCATTGGTGTTTTGCCTGCATGTATGTCTGTGTGAAGGTGTCAGATCTTGGAGTTACAGACATTGTGAGCTGCCATGTGGGTGCTGGAAATTGAACCTGGGTCCTCTGGAAAAGCAGTCAGTACTCTTAACTGCTGAACCATCTCTCCAGCTCTAGCCAGCTTTTCTTAAATTATTCCACCCACCTTTTGCCTCTGGGCTTTTATCTTTCTCTATACACCTTTATTCACTTCTTGCTCTGAGACTTGCTGTGTAGCTGACCCCTGGTGTCCTCTTTCCTTCTCCTTTCTCCTCGCTTCTCCCTCTATCCTCTCTGCCTGCCAGCCCCACCTATCCATCTCCTGCCTCGCTATTGGCTGTTCAGCTCTTTATTAGACCAATCAGGTGTTTTAGACAGGCACAGTAACACAGTTTCACAGAGTCAAACAAATGCAACATAAAAGAATGCAACACATCTTTGCATCGTTAAACCAATGTTCCACTGCATAAACAAATGTAACACATTTTCAACTACTATTCCACAACACAAACCCACACAGGTATAGGTATGTGACTTTTGACAAAGATGCAAAAAATACATACATCAGATTAAAGATAGTATCTTCAACAAATGATGTTGGAAAAGCTGGGTATCCTTGAGTAGAAAAATGAAGCTATAACCCTGACTCTCAATCAGTGAAAATCAGTTCAAATTGTATCACCTTGATATAAGAAATGAAACTGTTGGAAGAAAAAGTAAAGGAAATACTTTCAGGTTCAGGTAAGGAGCTTCTGAAAGGGCTCAAGCTACTATGGAAATGATACCAACAATTAACAGATGAGGTTTTATGAAATTCTAAAGCTTCTGTACAGTGTAAGAAACAACTCACTGAGTGGACACAGGCTGCAGAGTGGGGAAACCCCTTCACAGCTA
Source organism: Onychomys torridus (assembly GCF_903995425.1). Classification (NCBI taxonomy): domain Eukaryota; kingdom Metazoa; phylum Chordata; class Mammalia; order Rodentia; family Cricetidae; genus Onychomys; species Onychomys torridus. Next base: position 912,145 of record NC_050445.1, read on the forward strand.
TTCATTTGCTATAGGATTAATATCCAGAAATACCAAAAAGTCAAAAATGAAGGAAACCAAACAGACTAATACCGAGATATAGCTAGAATTCGAAAGAAAGAAATCAAACAACCCAGTTGATAAATGAGCTAACACGCAGACATTTCTTAAAAGATGGACTACAAGTGACCAATAAGCATAAGAAAAACATCTCCTTCACTAGCCATTAGAGAAATGCAAACTTCTTGGGGAGTGTTGGAAAGATGGCTCAGCAGTTAAGAATGAGTATGTTTCAGAGCACCAGGGTTGGTTTCCCAGCACCCACATCAAGCAGCTCTCAGCTGCCTGTAACTCCAGGTCCAAGAGACCTGGCACCCTCTTCTGAGAGGATGCATTAAAAAAGGGAAAATTTATACACTGTTGGTGGGAATGTAAACTAGTCCAGCTACCATGGAAATTATCATGAAGCATCTTCAAGAAACTAAAAATGTAACCCAGCTATAGCACATAGAATGAAAATAGTCTGACCTCAGTTTTGGTCCTTCTGTTTTTCCTTTGAAAATGGGAATATTTACTGTGTGCCACAATGTGGAGGAAGTATGCAAAAATTCATATATATATATGCTATAGTATTTCATCCAAAACTCCAGATCAACACAACACAGAGACAACCACAAATCAGTGTTTATGGCAGCACTGTTAACAACAGCTCAATTATGGAACAACCTAGGTGATCTAAAATGGGAGAATGGATAAATAAAATGTGAGTATATATTATATATTATAAAATATATATGATAATATATGATGATATACATGCACAGTGGAACCTTTTTACATTTATTTTATTTTTTGAGAATTTCAAGAACGGAAACTATAGTTACATCATTTCTACCCCTCCAACTCCTGTGACGTCTTCCCTATTCCCTCTCAACCTCATGACCTCTTATCCTGTAATTATTATACATATATGCCCACATGTGCACATAAATACTACCTGCTGATCCATTTAGTGTGGCTAATATGTATATATGTTTAGGGATGACTACATGGGATTGCATAACCTATTGGTGAGTTCATCCTTGGAGGAGATTGACTCTTAGTACAATATAGTTGCCACATATATATGCAGAGGACATAGGTTAGACCCCTCCAGGCTCCCTGATCTCTGTGAGCCCCTATGAATCCCAGTCAGTTGATTCTGTGGACTGTGGTCTCTCTTGTGGTGCCCCTGACCTTCTGGCTCCTCTGATCCTTCCCACCTCTTCTCTGCAGGACTCCTGAGCTCTAAACTCTGCCTAATCTAAACTAGAATCCTAAAGGGGAAACAGAAGAGGCCCAGATTAGCAGTGTCTCACAGACCAGAGAGTGGTTTTTCTGAAGGTGATGCTTACATCAATGAATACTGACATGGTGCTTTAGAAACTTCCCTCAAGTGCAAAGCATCAAACATTGTAAAATATGAGCAGAAAAATAACAATGAGGATTGCTATGCCCAACACAAAACTAGCACAAATCCCATAGTGCAAAGCCATCCACTCTTTGCCTCTGAGGAGCGCCTTGAGAACCCAGCTGCCCTCCTGCTCCTTCAGCTCCCGCTTCTGCCTCTCCACCTCCTGCCTCACCTTCAACAGGTAGCACCTGTAGGCTTCCTGATCCTCACTGTAGCTGCCATTAAGGAGCACACGGGCCTGAAGGAAGAGGTCATTGCTGTAGAAAGAGCACTCACGCTCCTGCTCCAGCCTCCTCACCACAGTCATGAGCTCTGCCAGCTGTACCTGCTGCTCTTCCCCTGAGGCCCTGTTATTAAAGGCACAGTACCTCCTCCCACACTCCTGGACCAGGCTGCGCAGGCTGTGGTTGTCAGTGTGGGTCACAAACCCATCCAAGGTCTCATCTGTCAGGTCTTCCTTGTGAGTGAAGAGGATGATCATGTGCTTCATGACTCCTGCCCCAAAGATCTCCTTCACCCTCCTCACGGCCATGGTGTCCTGGGCTGTGAAGCGTCCCAGCTGGGTCACCAGCAGCAGCACGTGGGGTCCTGGGGCACACAGCAGGTAGCAGTCTCCAATGTCCTTGTCCATGTCTTGGTTCTGAGCCTTTGACTCAAAGATGGAGGGGGTGTCTACCACTAGGAAGCTCCTCCCCTTCCATGTGCCTATCTCTGCCTGGCTGGTCCTGGTCACCGACTGGGCTCTGAGCCTGGACTCAAATGCTTGTCGGCAGAGAATGCTGTTCCCTGTGGCACTTTTCCCGCAGCCAGATTTGCCCACCAGGAGGATCCTCAGCAGCAGTGAGCCTGGGGTGCAGGCATCTTTCTTTCTGCCTTTGGGGTGAAGGGAAGCTCAGGTGTAAGACATGATTCATGAAGAGAAAGACCCAAAACTGGCAGGAACTAATGCAAACAAATGAGGTCTCACCCCCTTTCACCACCTCACACCCACCACACTGGGCTCATGGGATAAAGTGCGCCTGATGGTCAGGGTCCAAGGCATCTTTCCCCTAGGGATTCATCAATGCAACTTTTACCATTTTCTAGGACCTTCTCCCTGGTCTGGGTCTCAAGTGGCAAGCCAATGCAGAATGCTCAGAGGAGTGCAGGGCTGGCCATTCTGGTTGTCTGCCCCTTTGTATTCATCTCCTGCCACCCTCCCTGGGCTCTGTTTTACAGGATGGCAGGGTTTTTTCTTGGGGAACTTGCCCTTGCTTTGGAGAGTGTGACAGTTCAATTTTCCGTGGTACATCCGTTCAATTGTCTGGTGGTACATTTGTGTGGCTTCAGGTGCCTGGAGGGAAGTTTGTCCCTGTCTAGGCACTGAGCAGGGGTCCTTGACCTTTGAAAAGAGTCCCACTCCCAGCAGCCTTCTTACCTGTGGGGAAGGTACTGTTTACACCTTTCTGCAGCATTTCCATCTTTTGTTTCTAGAAGAGAAAATATACAAAGAATGTTCATGTTGGATTTCGATATAATACGCAGCACCAAACGCAACACCTCATAGAAAGGGACATCAAAGCAAAGAAAAAGAACTGCTGGAGTCGCCCACACCCACTTACAGGTAGTTCTAAATGACTCAAAGGAGAAAGATGCAGGAAATGGGTATGCATGGTGTGATCACATGGACAGACTCATCATCACCATGACTTGTCTTCGGCCCACAGGCAGAATGAAAGTGGGCTGTGTGCCCACAATAACAGTTAACTAAGCTGCTCAGTTATTTCCTACTGACCACATGGCTGTCTGGGCTTCTTTGGGAACCTAGTACTAGAGGATGCTCCCTGCCCCCAGCATCCCCAAGAGACAGACATAATTCTTCCTTTGTTCCACGGCAATGGTCCCTCTTGCTCTACCCTGAGCTAAGCTGAGTCCAGATCGCAGGACTTTCTCTGGCCAAACTGGGAAATCTCCAGGCAAACCATGGCCAGCTGTTCATCCAAGAGGAGGAGTCTGTTGTGGGGCCAGGCTGCAAAGTGGTGGGGTGCACCCAATAAGCATAGAGAAAGGCCAAGTCCTGAGGCTACCTAGTCAGTGTATATGCTCCTGAGGTCACAGCGTCCCTGTTTCCAGCTCAGTCCTGGACTGGAGACACCTCGAGGGTATCTCTCTTGCAGGCCCTTCCTCTCTTTCTGCCCTGTTCCTCACAAGCCTTCCTTTTGATCCTTGTCCTGCCCCTGTACCAGGTAAGGGATCCACCGGAGAATGACTTCCTTCCATGTCCTTTATACAGGATGCCAGCAGAAGGTGTGGCCCAGATTAAAGGTGGTCTTCCCACCTCAAAGATCTAGATTAGATCTAAATGAAAATATTTAAATAAGAAAAACATCCCTCACAGGTGTGCCCAGCAATTTGGCTTTAATTAATTCCACATGTAGTGAAATTGACACCCAAGAATAGCCAACACAGGCCTCACAATGATTGTCTGATTACAGAGTCGCAGGGTCTTTGGTGAGTCAAAACACTTTTGGGAACAAACGCATTTCCTAGGTGCTTTCCAGTGCCTCTATATATGAAACTGGCTAGAAAACAACTTGGCAAGAAATACAAATTAATAAACAAATTTGGGGTCCTTTAATTTTGATACTGGATGCCAGAACCCAGCATTTTCCCCAGTAACTCTTTGTCATCTATGCTGAAGATGGTTTCAGCTCCAGGCAACAAGTTGTGGTGACTCTGAGTTTGTCCTTGTGATCACATTACAGGTTCCCATTTCTTGGGTCTTTTTCCTTTGGGTCAGCAATCCCTTGTCTCTTGGGCTCTCTGCTCGGTAATCAGTCCCACAGAAACTAATCTAATCTGGTTCACACAGATGCCCAGGACACTCACAGTTCTCATAAAAACTGCTAGCTATGTGTCTTAGGTATGGGCTTTCACATGGAGACCTGTTCCTGAGGACCATCTGTTATCCTGCCCTCTGAGAGGTTTTCAGAGATGGTCAGTCTGTGTTGGCTCGACTGGGCCACTGGGCCAGCAGTCTGGTCACACAGAAAAGCAGGTGCTGCTGGGAGAGCTGTTTGCACATCACCCTAGAGCAGTGGTTCTCAACCTTCCTAATGCTGCAACCCTCTAACACAGGTCCAGGTACTCATGTGTGGGCGGACCTGCCTGGAGACCGATAGAGAAGCAGTGTCTTAGTTCCTAAAACCATCAGAAATACGTGCTTTCAGATGGTCTGAGGTGACCCTGTAGGGTCTTGAAACACTGTGAAAAGGTCACCAATATTGGCCTTGAGTAGATTATCTTAGTCTCCTTTGACAAAAGTAGTTATATCATCCTTTCCCATATCCTTGACCACAGCATCTTGAAGATAAATGGTCCCTGATGAGAAAAACATGACATGCTGTTACAAAGAAAAACCACTGTGCAAGGGTCATGGGCTCATTTCCAGGAAATGACCTGAAAAAAGCTTAATTCTGGTTGCTTTGACTCATTTTTTTTTTTAATGTATTACTTTTTCCGAAACACAAAAAGCAAATGCTTTATGTGAATAGATCGACCCAAGTGGTACCCTGACATCCTCTCCATCTTTAAAATGAAAGCCACTTCCCTCTTTCCAGCACTGTGAATAGTCACCAGGAAAAAGAAAAGTAATGGAAAAGAAATAAGACTGAAACTCCTGGGGATGGGGAGATGGGACAGCCAGTCCAGCCCATGTGTGAGCCCGGGAATGCCGAGATGGGACAGGCAGTCCAGCCCATGTGTGAGCCCGGGAATGCCGAGATGGGACAGGCAGTCCAGCCCATGTGTGAGCCCGGGAATGCAGAGATGGGACAGCCAGTCCAGCCCGTGTGTGAGCCCCAGATTCAGTGAGACCTGTTTCAATAGACACTATAAAGAGACCGGGGAGACATCTCACACTCACACAATAGGAGTGGTGGTTGTATTCTCAGAACCCACGTAAGAGATGAGTGTGGTTGTGATTGTGATTGAGTTCATCTGTAACCCTGGCCCTGCAGGGACAAGATGGCATGGAGGCAGGCGATCCCTGGGGCTCAACTCCAGTTTCCACTCCAGAGCCTTGAGTCCCTTACTGCAGCAGCGAAAACTTCAGGGTAGTACTCACCCATGGATGGGCTCCTGAGCCTGACTTGATGAAGCAAATGTTCCTAAGGGAGGCTAGGGAATTTCAAATCACTCATGAGGCCAGTGCTCCATCTTCCTTCCCCTGCACTAATTTCCCAGATCACAGGAAGTACAGATACCCCTTCCTAAAGAGAGGCTTCCCTCCAGCTAGCTCCTCTCTAGCCTCCAGACAGTTAACACAGCCAGCTGAGCAGCCATGGAGAGATTACTTTAGAAAGTTCGCCGTTCCTCTCCCTCCTTGGAAACTCCTGGCGGGAAACAATCTCTAAGAGTCCACCTCCCCTGAGTCCCAAGTGAGGAGGTATTCGGCCTCTCAGCTCAGGAGAGAAAAGTCACTGATGTTCCACAGATAGGCGAGAAGCCCTCAGGGAGGACCCTGGGGACACAACTGTGTCCCCCACAACTTTTCCTAAAGTTAATAAAGAGATCAAATGCCTTGCCCTTCAGGTTGACACTAATTGTTATGGGTAGATTCAAAGGTGAGCAGGGGAGAGGAACACACACACACACACACACACACACACACACACACACACACACACACACACACACACACACACACACACACACACACACACACACACACACGAGCTCTGTTACCTGGTGGGCGCTGGAGGAGCTTTCGATTCAAGGTCTACACGCACTGTGGAGCACCTTCCTGTCCTAGGCAGCCTCTCACAGTGGTTTTTAATCTCTTCGTGAAAATACAGGAGTTATGAGAAGAGACAAATGGCTCACAGAATCTGTCTGCCAGGGGAAGAAGATGGTGTCTCCTGGGGCATAGGAAAGAGTGATGTGTACGGGTTTCTCAGCTGCTCAGAGAGCAACTGGAGAGAGCACCCAGAGGAAGAGGTTGATTAAAAAAAATAAAACCCAAAAAAAAAAAAAAAAAACCAGTTCTTTCCTGCCACACCCCCGCCGCCCACACCACCGAGCTGCTTTTGCAAAGAACACATTCTCTACAGGACTAAGAGAACAGAGAAGCAGAGAAGCATGCGTCCCAAGCCTCCAGGTCTCCCCTGTGGGCCAGGCAGACAGCACGCATCTCCCCAGCCTCGCCATTCACTTCTGCCCTACAGCGGAGACAGAAGTGGCCCTCCAAGGTCCGCTGGGCAAACCGGCAGGTAGTGTGCTTGAGCCCCGATGGCTCCCAGTCTTCCGGGGAGAACGTGGGAGGACAAGGCTTAGATTTCCTCACCTGGGCAGATCTTGTCTCCACAGAACCCACGGAGCTAGCTACCCAAGCAAGGACAGGACTTAGGCAAACCAAAAGCATTTACTCAGGGAATCCCCGGTCTTGTCAGCCTCTGCATGCGGCCCTGCTAGGCAGCTCAGGTTGGGAGGGGTGAGCCAGGTCTCCTCTCTGGAGAGCCTTGCAGGTGCCCCACTCCCCTGCATGTTTGAGTTCAGACAACTGTTTTTATTGTCTGTGTATGAGTGTTTTGCCTACATGTATGTAAGTGGGGCCCTATGCACATACCCAGTGCTTGTAGAAGCCAGGAGAGGCTGCTGGACCCCTAGAACTGGAGTTATTGACAGTGGTAAGGCTTTCTTAACTACTGAGCCATCCCTCTGCTCTCAAGTTCAGATGATTTAAGAAAGTCTAAGCAGGAAAGTGGGGTATGAGTGACTCAGGTCCCTTCGGAGTGTGGAGAGCTGGCATTCCAGTGCAGTGGCATTCCTAAGGGAAAGTCAGGCTTGACTTGCACAAACCTTCTGTAATACTTTAACTTTTGAGATAATAGTGAGTATTTCATTGAGCGAGTGGAGGCTTTGAACCCATAGGAAGCACTTCTTCTTTTAGCTGCTGAAGCGTTTATCTAATCATTCTTTATCAATAAAAACTCAGGCTGGGTGGTGGTGGCTCACGCCTTTAATCCCAGCACTCGGGAGGCAGAGCCAGGTGGATCTCTGTGAGTTCGAGGCCAGCCTGGTCTCCAAAGCAAGTTCCAGGAAAGGCACAAAACTACACAGAGAAACCCTGTCTCGGGAAAACAAACAAACAAACAAACAAAAACACTCAGGAGTCAGATATAACGGTAAGAACCTGAATGATCAGAGAACAGCAGTGACCAGTGACCTCCTATCTCTTTCCTTCCTTGATCCAAAAGGCTGAGAATCTCCTAAGCCCCTCCCCACTACTTCCTGTGTCTCTCTATATGTCCTCTGTCTTCCAAAACCTCTATGGCTAATTCTGGTCAGTTAGTAGCTAGCTCTGTCCTTAGATACTAAGTCAACTTTATTGCCAGTCTCAGGAGCGTCAGAGTGAGATCAAAATATCCACAACAAGCTGCAGAACATCCTCTAGTCTCTTATTTTTGCCAATTAAGAAAGATCAGCTCTAAAACAACAATAATATTTCCCACCCCAGCCAACTTCCAAAGCTGCCTTGGCGTGTATTTTATAAATACCCCATACATGAGAAGAGAGTGCTGCTGAAGGTGTTGGAGCCACCCAGGCCTCACTGGGCCTCCACGGAGAAGATAAGTTCAGCAGCCTTAACACCTGCAGGCTAATCCTGTGTGTCTGCGACACAGAGAGAAGCCTGGGGACCTTGAGCCACACCTGTCTGGACATCAGGGAAAAGGTGACTAGAAAGAAGCACAAAGATGCTGTCTTCAGTCTGCTCTCTGGGCACACAGGAAATGACATCGATCTGGGCCAGAATAATGGATGCCTTTCCTATAGCATGTTCATATTCTTAGCTGCCCCCCACCACCACACACACTAAATTACAGGCGTTTTCTTGGTTCCAGAAAGCCCTGTGTTTTATAGATGTAAATATTATCCACCCCAGGCCCTGCCCATCCAATCCTCTGCAGCTCCCGTTCTTCCTCAAGTCAGAGCCTGTGGCTATGTGGAACTCTTTCTTGGTCAATGTTCACTGCCAAATTCTGGTGCTAGCCTTCAAAGCGAAGGTGCATGCTGCTGTGAGGGAGCTGTCAGCAGCGTGGAAAGGAAACTAAGTATCTGAAGCCACAGAGAAAAGCAGTTCTACCAGAGCCTGGAGCTCAAAACTGTAGCTCTGTGCCATGGAAACAGCCTCCCCCACCACCCCCACCGTGCTGTTGTGGCTGTTTCTTTGACAATGTGTCTTTAATATAAGATTTCTTAGACAAACCCCGAGAGAACGGATGATCTGTCCCCTCCTGACACACACATGCCTGGAAATAATAAAGCAACACGGGGCTTGAGAGATGGTGTAGTGTGGTTCAGAGCGTTTGCAGCTCTTCCAGAGGACCCCAGAAACTCTGGTACCTACTTCTGGCCTCCTGTACCTGCACACATGTCACACACACACACACACACACCACACACACACACACACACACACACACACACACACACACACACGGGTGGGGGTAAGGAGAGAGGGGGAGGGAAGAGAATTTCAAAAAAAATTAAGTAATACAGTAAAAGAATTAAAGAATTGGAAACTTTCATTCAAGTTCAAATAACAATAACCACTTAGTAACTGTTGTCAATTTCTTGCAAACACTGCCCCCTGCTGGCTACCTCTTGAGTTTGCTGTGTTGCTAAAAAAGCCCAGTCTGGAAAGCTAAACAATGTTCTTGTTTGTTTGTTTTGTTTTTAAATAATTTATTTAAGTTTATCTTATGTGCAGTGGTGTGAAGGTGTCAGATCCCCTGGAGTTGGAGTTATAGACAGTTGTGAGCTGCCATGTGGGTGCTGGGAATTGAACTCTGGTCCTCTGAATGAGCAGCCAGTGATCTTAACCTCGGAGCCATCTTTCCAGCCCCTAAACAATGTTTTGAACGGGAGGGGTTGTCTGTTTTTGGTGTATGTGTGTGATGTGTGTGCATGTGCGCATGTGCGCTCCTGAGTGAACACAGGGAAGTCAGAAGAAGACTGACTGGAGGCGTCTTCTATCCCTCTTCCATCCTTTGCCCTCGAGATGGGGTCTCTCACTGAATCAGTATCTACTAGGCTGGCTGCCAGGAGCTCCAGGATCTGCCAGTCTCTGACCCCAGTGCTGGGATTACAGGCACAAGCAGTCACACTAGATTTTTATTTGAGTGCTGGGGATTCGAGCTCAGGGTCCCATGCTTACACAGCAAGTGCTCTTACCCATTGAGAACTAATACTCAGCCCCAACACATGCTTTCTTTATGACTTGTTATTTTAGAGAGCCCTTCTCTCTCATCTCTTGTTTAAAAACATGTTACCATGCCTATACAGGAATCCAAACATGAATGCCTATGTCAGTTTTTTTCACAATGTCCAAATGCAGAGGCAACACAGGCACCTTTTAGTAGGTGGAGGAATGACTGGATAAAGTGACACATCCATAGAAATTAAAAAGAGATGAGTTAGCCAGAGACACAAAGCCCAGAGGAAACTTATATGCATGCTGCTAAGCAAAAGAAGCTAATCTGGAAGGGCTCTGTGCTGCACAACCACAACACAGTGGTAATCTGGAAAAGGCAACCATGAAGACTTCAAAGATCACCTGTTGTCAGGGGGAAGTAGAGAGAGAAAAGAACAGTGGAGCATAGAGGAGTTGTTTTAGTCATGATTCTCTAGAGTCACAACATTTATGGAATGAATATATATATATATATATTGGAATGAGAAACTACAGGCTGAAGTCCAGCAATGGCTAGCTGTGAATGGAGAGTCCAAGAATCCAGTAATTTCTCAGTCCTGTGAAGTTGGGTGTCTCAGCTGGTCTTCTGCAGATGCTGGAGTCCCCAAGAAGTAGGCTCCAATTCAGTGAAGGGATGGATGTATTGACAAGGCGAGGGCAAGCAGCTGAGGAAGAAGGAAGGTCCTTATTAAGGCTTCTAGCAGAAGGTGTCACCCAGATTAAAGGATTGTCTTCCTGCCTCAAGATCTGGATTAAGTGTGTGTGTGATCCACCTCAAGATCCGGATCAAAACCATGCTGTCTTCTGCTGTTGTTTGGTTTTGCTCGCTACTCTTTTTGGGGGGCTGCCACCTAGCTCCCAAATAAACCACACACAGAGGCTTATACTTAATTATAAATGCCTGACCTTAGCTTGGCTTGTTTCTTGCCATCTTAACTTATCCTGTCTGTCTTTTGCCTCTGGGCTTTTACCTTTCTTTCTTACTCTTTTGCTGGTTGTGTAGCTGGGTGGCTGGCCCCTCGGTCCTCCTCCTTTTCTGGCTCCTCCTTCCTTGATCTCTCCTCTCCCAGATTCCTGCCTCTATTTATTCTCTCTGCCTTCCAGCCCCACCTATCCTTTCTCCTGCCTTGCTATTGGCCATTCAGTTCCTTATTAGACCATCAGGTGTTTTGGACAGGCACAGTAACACAGCTTCACAGAGTTAAACAAATGCAACATAAACAAAAGTAACACAGCTTAAAAAATATTCTACTACAGTCTTCCTGCCTCCAGATCCAGATCACAGGTGTGCCCCCCATTTCTGTAGTGTAGTTCATTACTGATATAGTCAAGTTGATAACCAAGAACATCCATCACAGGAATCTTATGGTAAGAAGTCTGACTTGTCAGTTCCTGTTACCATTCACTTGTCAGGACCCACAGAATGTAAAATACCAAGAGTGACCCCTGGTGTAAAGCTACAGACTTTAGTTAATAAAATACATGAATATAATTTTATTGACAACAACAATGCTACCCTAATGCACCATGTCACTGACAGGAGAGACTGGAGGCCAGGGTAAGGAGGGCATGGCCCCTTTGTACTTTCCACACAGATTTCCTGTAAATTTAAATCCAGGCTGGAGAGACAGCTCTGCAGTTAAGAACACTGGCTGCTCTTTCAGAAAATTGGGGTCCAATTCCCAGCATCCACATGGCATCTCAAAACCATCTGTAAGTCTAGTCCCAACACCTTCTTCTGGCCTCGGTGGGCAGTGTGGTGCACAGACATTCATGCAGACGAAATCATCCACACACATAAAAAACAGAATATAGGTTTAAAAAGACTATCTTTACAAACTGATTTTTAATAAGGCCAGTTAATTAAAATCAGAAAAGGATGAAAAGATATGAGTTAGGGCAAGAAGCAGGGGTGGAGAGATAGAAAGGAGAGTTGAGGAGGGATGAGAATGGGAGGGAAGAGGGAAATAAAGAGTGGAGAGTAGGAAAGCAAAGTCATTTGCACATGACAAACTCACTGCCAAGATACGCAGGCTGTCACCAGCCGACAGTGCTGTCAGTGATGGGAAAAGGTGGGGTGAGTGCTCAAAATGTGTGTATGTCTTCATCAGCATTTCTATTGCTGTCAAGAGACTCTGTGATAATGACAACTCTTATAAAGAAAAGCATTTAATTGGGGTTGGCTTCCAGTTCAGAGGTTCAGTCTGTTATCATCATGGTGGGACATGGTGGTGTGCAGGCATACATGGTGCTGGAGAGGTAGCTGAGAATTCTACATCTCGACCCACAGGCAACAGGAAGTGATCTGCCTCATTGGGAGTGGCTTGAGCATATGAGACCTCAAAGCCCACCTCCGCAGTGACACACTTCCTCCAACAAAGCCACACTTCCTCCAACAAGGCCACACCTCCTGATAGTGCCACTCCCTTTGGGGGCCATGTTCTTTTAAACCACCACAATGTATATCTGTGAGTATATGTATGCATGACTAAAGGTGCCAGAGGAAGGCACCAGATTGCCTGGAGCTGGAGTTACAGGAGGTTGTGTGCTGATGTGGGGACTGGGGACCAAACTTGGTTCCTCAGGAAGAGCAGAAAGCACTCCTAGCCACTCAGCCATCTCTCCAGCTCTGAGAATTAGTCTTAAATGACCACGAAGGCCTGATTCTAGCATAAGATGCTGACATTTCTTCCCATTGCTCCCCACTGTGGCTTATGTCAAGTGAAGGCTTTTACCCCATTACAACTCTCCTAACACTGTGTTCTCTATCTGGTGACTTGGGTTTATTGTTGTTGATAAAACCTGATGCTAGCTTCTCTAAGCTCCCATTTAATTCATAGGCAGACAGATGACAGGCAGATGACAGGTAAATAGGTTGGATATATAATATAAGGAGAGATACAGTTCATGGAAAAATTGTAACATATAGAGCAACAGGGAAGTGGGACTTTGATGTTTTGGAGCCCTAGATTATGTATATGGTGAAGTGGCCATCCCCTCTTATAACAGGACTGGACCTAACAGGACCAGCTGTTTGTTTATGAGTTTGTTTGGTTTTTCCAGGGGCCAGTGTTCTAAGACCTCTGCCCCATCACCCCACCATCCTATGTTGACTCATCTCTGGCTTCAATCAGACCCTCAGGAAGTACATCCAGTCTGGTAGCCAATCAGGGTTCTGCCTGGCCACAGGCAGAAACTGTTATTACTATTTCAGTCAGACAGACCCCTGACACAGCAGACAGACCCCTGACACCCCAACCACAGTTGCTGACCAGATGTCGTGAGCCAATCATAAAATGATTGCTGTATATCAATAAGGGTCTATACACAATCACTTCAAAGTACACTTAGCCACAGCTGGAATCCCCCTAACCCTGCTTAAAAGGAGCCTGCAAACTTCTCTCGGGGTTACCACTTGCCACTGTGTCAGATGGTTTGACCCCAGCATGCTGGAATTCTTTATTAAATGCTCTTGTTGATTGTATACATGACTGGTGGTCTTTCATGAGACTTTTCACAGATGCTAACATACAGTATTATTTAATAATATACCTACTAATTAAAATGTACAGCTCCTATACCAACAATGTAAAAATTTTTAAAGAGATACAAATAGTAAGTCAATACACTAAACCTTTAATCCTAGCACTTGAGAGCCAGAAGTAGGTAGACATTTACAAGCTTGTGACCATCCTGGTCTACACAGTGAGCCCTAGGCTAGCCAGAGCTGAAAAGTGAGATTCTGTCTAAATAATAATAACAAATAACAATAATAATAAGATGATAATAATAATTCAATAGAATAACAAAGTGGAATCACAAATTGCTCAATCAATCCAAAATAAGGCAAAATTAAGACTAGAAAAACCTAGAAAGAGTAAAAACAGCTACAGGATGATGATTTTAATTTAACAGTATCATAAACATAGTTTGTTAGAGTATTAGAAAACAGGACCCATTTACATGATGTATCTGAACTCCCACCTTAAAAATAAAGACATAAGTATATTAAAAATAAGAGAAGGCTGGGCGGTGGTGGCTCACGCCTTTAATCCCAGCACTGGGGAAGCAGAGCCGGATCTCTGTGAGTTTGAGGCCAGCCTGGACTACCAAGTGAGTTCCAGGAAAAGGTGCAAAGCTACAGAGAGAAACCCTGTCTTGAAAAAAAAAAGAAAAGAAAAAGGAAAAGAAAGAAAGAAAACACTAATGTTAAACAACACAAGAGAAAACTATGTTAACGATAGAAAGGTAAACTGCAGTACAAAGGACACAATCACCAGGATTCAAGGGCTCTCTACACAGTTCTGAAGACGTCACTTCCCAAAGATAATGCAATAAAAAAAATTCTCAAAACACATGAAGAAAAATGAAAAGAGCTAAAGGTAAAAAACATGAAAATACAGTGTTGTAATTGGAGATTTTAATACTTTTCTCAATAATGGGTAGATCAAGCCAGCAGAAAACCATTAACTTTGTATGTAAATGGCTTGAACAACACTAATGACCAATTGACTTACTGATGTTACAAGACACCCCGAGCACTGTCAGCAGAGCACACGCTCTACCCATGGAATTTTAAACCAGACAGACCATATGCTGGGCAATAAAACAAGTTTTCACAAATATTAGAAAACAGAAATTGTGTCATATATTTGCAAACTATAGGGGAGGTGGCAGACCTTTTGAGAGGCAGGGCCTTGTGAGATGTCAGAAGGTCACTAGGACATTCCTTTGAAGTGGATTGTGAGTCCCCAAATATTCTCCTCTTTCTCTCTCTTTCATATTGTCCACAGAGAAACAGATTTCCTCAACCACACATCCTTACCATGCTATCCTGCCCTGACACTGGTTCAAAGGCAATGATCATGAATCAGAACTTCCTAAATGGTAAATACAAAAAGAAATAAAATAAACCTTCCCCTTTTTAAAGGTTGATTATCTCGGGCATTTTGTTTCAGTGACGGAAGGCTTACTAACGCAGACGAGGCAGTAAGTGGAATTAACACTCACCGTCAATGGGAATATAAAAATTGAATAGGTGTAGTGAAGAGGGAGGAGCTAATCCAGGTCAGTTTGCCCAGATGTGGAGATTATCTGGCTGGAGACTAAAAGAACTTTATATAAAATATCAAGTTATAGTTGGTAGATTGATTCTCAAAAACTTACAAAACTATCACATACTAGGGCCTCAACAGACAAGCTAGCATATTATAGGTGATGGGTCTGAGCTTCTCCTGGCCAGAGAAAGAAGTTCTAGACGAGCAAAGGGCTAACCCTAGGATAAAGTCTGATATTGGACTAGAGCATATATGTTGGTATTTTCTCATGGTCAGTCTCTTTCTTTCTTTCTTTCTTTCTTTCTTTCTTTCTTTCTTTCTTTCTTTTTTGTAGAGAAATGAATGTAGATGTGTTTTGATTGTCATCCTGATTGATCAAGGGACATCTAGCAAATGAGTTAAGCTCTCTTTCTGGGCATGTATGTGAAGGTGTCTCCAGAGGGTCATTGTCAGGTAGACAACAAACGGAATGTGACCAGAGCTGTCCAGCAGGGCAGGGCCATGAAGGATTGAGAAAGCAGAAGCAGAAAGTTGGCACAGACCCAACGGGGCCCTCGGTCAGGGTTGTGCTTTGCTGCTGTTGTGACCCATGGGTGTCAGACTCCAGAGTCCTTAGCCCTTGGCTAAGGCCTTGTGGGGTCATCTCCCTGGAGATTTTAGGCTTCCACCTGGGGCTGGGGCTGCATTCTTGGCCCCAGCTGTCCTGGCTTCTTTTCTCTGTAGCCTGCAGACAGCTGCCGTGGGATCATTCCTGCCCTGATCAAGCCAAGAAACCCACTGTTTTAACCACATTCTCTTATTTCTGTTGCCCTGGAGAGAAAATAATACAGTGTTGGTATGTGTGGCTGTCAGCACATGTTCATGTGTCTCCTAGCTCTGTCTACCGACTCCAGGAAGAGATGTCCTGTGGCAGTGAACACAGCCCACACTCAGATCTTGGTACCTAACATCCATTCCTTAGGAAGCTAAAGAAGTGGATGATCCCAAGGACAGACGAGGGAAACCAATACACGATGATTGTAGAATAGATTATTGTGCAGAAAGTAAGTAAAAACAAACAGATTGAAAAAAAGAAGGGGGTGTGTGTCAAAAGAACCTGTAAAGGGAGGCAAATCTTTACCTCCTGACCAGGAACAGCTTTTCCTCAGCCTCATTTACCTTCATGACAAGAATGCCATTGTCTTTTTGGTAAAATGTAGGTGGGGTAGGGAATCTTCCAAAAAAGAATTTCAAATTTAGCTTTTAGAAGCGACAAGTATTAGAGCGATCTTCTTGGACCCCCCTCCACATTGTTTGGTGTCTTCAGCTTAAAATAATTCTTATGCTAAAGTAACATATTTGGGGGTGATACATTCTGAAAGAGCCCCCAAGGGCAGAAGCTTCCTTTTTGTAGAACTATCCCAGATCAGTCACTTGCAGAAGGGTTGGTAAAATTGAAGTGACATCACTTTGCAATCCCCAAGACACTGAAGGACCCAGGCAGTGATACTCAATGATGTCTAGACATCATTACAAGAGAGAAACAGCTATATATCCCTAGAGGCAAGGGCACACACCACTTACGTAAGTCATCTTGGGTACTATGAGCCCTGAATGTTTGATCATAATGAAGTATATGATGGTCAGTTTTCATTGTCCATTTGGCTGTGTTTAGAATTGCCTAGGAGATGTGCCTCTAGTCATGTCTATGAGGGTGTTTCTAGAGAGTTCAAGCAAGGAAGAGGCTCCATCTTGAACACAAGCACCACTGTTCCTTGGGCCACAATCACAGACTGAACAAATAGAGAAAATGGGGAAGGCAGCTGAATTCCAGTTTCCTGACTGCAGATGCACTGTGACCAGCCACAGTATGTTACTGTTGCCATACCTGCCCTACATGGAATGTATGCTCCCCCATGTAAACCCTCCCTTCCTTAAGTTGCTGTGTGTTGGGTGTTTCATTACTGAGATGAACAAAGTGAATACAGAGTGTTTACTGAGCTTTTAATTGGTAATCGTACTCTTTTGGTATTATGTAAAGAAATTATTACATCTAAAACCGCCTTTTAAATTATCAAGAGTAATAGGAGTTTAGATGACACAAGATGTCTACACATGACATTTGATGACATCTAGCAATGTATGAATCCAATTCAGTGTATTATTTTGTCGTCATCTTCTTCTTGGAATGAACATCTTTCCACTTAAAAAGCTTTCTATACTAGCTTACTTTCTATTGCTAGATAAACACCAAGACCAAAAGCAACTTGGGTGAAGGGGTTTATTTGGCTTCCTCCGTCACTGAAGTAACTCAAGGCAGGAACCACAACAGAAGCTGTGGAGGTGCACTGACTGCTAGCTTGCTCTCTGACTTCTGCTTTGACAGCTTTCTTACATAGCCCAGGCTCGCCTGCCTAGGGATGGTGCCCCCAAAGTGGACTAGTCCCCTCTACATCCTTAGAAATATAGAAGACTGCCCCACAGACATACCCACAAGCTAATCTGATGCAGGCAGTCCTTCAGTTGAGGGTCCCCCTTCTCAGGGGATTCTTGGTTGAATCAAGTTGACAATAAAAACTAACCAGGACATTTTAAAACAGATTCACAGTAACTATTAAAGTATTAAAACTCACAATATTTCAAATTTCTCAAACATTTTAGATTGATTTGTTTAAGCAGAATGCTTCTCAAGTCAAGATAGAATTTATAGTCATTTGATAATGGTTTTTGGTATATGTCCCAGATACTGACAAACAGGCTCTAATGGCTGGCTAATGAATCTTTCTGCAAGCCAAGCAATTTCTACCATTTTGTTTTCAACGAAAAGGAAGGCAGGTGTATCCACTAATGGACCATTAAAAATTAATGGTAGCCCTCCATACTGTCTGGGGCATTTATCTTAAAGGGGTTCAAGGAACTGACTGGCATAAGCATAGCAAGATTGTTCCCATTCCTGCTGATTTATTTATGTGGAAAAGATTGCTCAGTGCCAGCACTGGTCAAAGTAAGAGGAAAAAACAGGAATAGCATTAATGCCAAACATTGTCTCATTCTAGAACAATATGACATCATATATATGTATATATTAAGAATGCTCCTTCGGCCATTAAGAGGTACATTTCCCAAACTTCAAAGTTTCTGACAAATTCTTTTACAAATGTTCTCATAAATTTTGTCATTTTGATCAATTGAGTATTAATTAACACCATGAGGAAATGTCACAGTTAAAACTTTTGATCTCTGAAACTGTTTTCAATGTTAATATGTATTATATTATATATAATGAAAAATATATAATAAATATATATAAATAATGAAAATTTAGATTAAAAAATTATTTTACTACATGCACAAAAGCAGTAAAGGACGGTGCTTTGGAGAAAAACGTGCAAGTCCACATCAGAGTGTTTTTAGAAGAGTCAGGGCAGTCGGATGCTAGAAAACAACACAAATATTCACCAACAGTGCAGGGAACACACAAGCTGTTAGTGTGCCTTTCCAGGGAAGTGGTGAACAGCCATAAACTTGAATGAGCAGCACAGATGTGGATACATTCATGTACACCAAGTAAGCCAAAGAAGAGCCATTCTCTCCCCCAAAGAGGGCAGAAGCCCACCTTGTTGTTTTTTTGGTTTGTTTGTTTGTTTTTTTGTTTTTTGTTTTTGGGTTTTTTTTTGTTTTGTTTTGTTTTGTTTTGTTTTGTTTTGTAAGGGCACAGTGACAACCCAGGGTGGAGAAGAATTCCACCCTGCTGGGCAGGGCAGGAGGATGTGACAACGCAGCAGAACAATGAGGCCACCCAAGAGGAACTCGGACAGGGCACAGACACTCAATAATTAGCTATAAAAATGCAGTCCTGTTGAGAAACAGGAAACAAAGTCAGCTTAAACCAGAGACATTCCATGCTCCATATAGAAGCACTTTCTATGATAATAATATTCATTCCTTCCAAACTGATGCATTGCATAGACTTCCCATTGTGATCTGTGGTTTTTGTGTGTGGAATTTGATCTTCTGGGTTCACTGATCTTTCTCTTTTCAGTGCTGGGCAGCCATGCCCAGATCCTTTGCATGATTCTAGCTGCATCCTTTGTGGCTGAGCTTTGTCCCCAGCAATTGAAAACACCTTTTAATAGTGTTACCCCTACTTTATTAGGTATTAAATCCATTCAAGAGAAAAGACTACACACTCTTAAGTAATAAACAGAAGCAGAAGATATTCCAGGTGGGGGAAACCTTACATAATTCAAAATAACGGCTAAGTAAAGCTGAAACAGTGATTACACATGAAAGAGAAGCTTCTATAATGTCGAAGCTCCTTGGGAATGCATAACCAAAACAGGTCCTTTCAATCCTTATTTTTACTAATATTATTGGTAAAAGGACCAGAAAGAAATGTAATGTCGCCGGGCGGTGGTGGCACATGCCTTTAATCCCAGCACTCAGGAGGCAGAGCTAGGTGGATCTCTGTGAGTTCAAGGCCAGCCTGATCTACACAGTGAGGTCCAAAATTACACAGAGAAACCCTGTCTTTTAAAAAAAAAATGCAATGCCAAATGGTTTAGAAAATAACGGGCATGAAATAAAATTCTAAACCATGCTAGGTGGGAGGGAAAGGAGGCTTGGCCTTATAAGCCAAGGAGGATTTCTATGACAACCTCGGGCAGTGGCAGTAGTTGCTTTATAGTAACTACAGCTTTCACAGTTGGAAATGAACTTCAAAAGTGGTGAGAAGTTGAGCCTTGGGCTGGCTAGTTTTATGTCAACTTGAAACAAGCTGGAGTCATCAGAGAGGAGGGGGCCTCAGTTGAGCAAATGCCTCCATAATTAGGGGTGTAGGCAAGCCTTAATTTTCTTATTTAGTGATTGATGGGGGCGGGCCCATCCCATCCCTATTCTGGTGGCCCCGGGTTCTATAAGAGCGCAGGCTGAGCAAGCCAGTAAGCAGCACTTCTCCATGGCTTCTGTATCAGCCTCTGCTTCCAGGTTCCTGCCCTCACTGTTTTTGGCAATGAGCGGTTCTATGAAACTGTGAGCGAAACCAACCCTCTCCTCCCAGGTTGCTTTTGGTCATGGTATTTCATCAGCAATAGTGAGCCTAACTGAGGCAGGGCTAGACAGTTAGCCCAGTGGTTAAGACCATAAACTCTTGCAGAGGACCCAGTGAAGATGAAGTGGGTGGCTACCTCACTCTGTGTGAAACTCCAAGAAGCTTTCACCCCAGAACGTGGAAGGCTGCAGCAGGAGGATCATAAACTGTCAGGCCGGTTACAGAGGAAGGCCCTGTCTCAAAAGACAAAAACAAACAACAACCAAAAATTTCTCAGGTCCATAGGTGGGAATCTACGTTCCAATCTGTATAAAAGAAATAAGGTAATGAAAATCTTAAGACAAAATATAGCAAACTATATCTAGAGTCCAAGAATTGGGCACACTTTCTTCATCAAGACATGAAGCCATAAATCATTTCTTAAAAAGAACACATGGTTTTCATATGACGAAGACATAAAGTTGAAAACAAAAGATGAATTTAGAAAAAAGAAAATTTAAAACATAAAAATATTTCACAACTTAAAAAACCATGCAAAACTTGTGTAGACTGTTGTCAGGTGGACAATAATGGCCAATCTCAACTTCTAAGGCATCAAATGACAACTTGGAAACTTTTGAAGGTCATGGCATCTGCTACTGGTACAAATGAGCAGTGAGCGGGAAGAAGGGGCAGAGCCCCTTTAATGCAAGCTTCACTGAGAACTGCATCCCTTGGCAGGCTTCGGCGAGGGCTCTCTGATCAAATTCACCCTATGTTTAAATATTTATACCCTCCAGTGCAGAAGCAGCCATATTGCACAGGGTGCCAGACAGAGCCTTTGCTGATATTTTATTTTAAAAGTAAAGAGATTTCCCCATGTTTATTCTACACTGATAAGGAGTTTCTGTGCTTTTTTCTTTGCACTTTTGCTTCCAGGCTTCTTTACTTCGAACCCTTTGCCCCTAGCCTTGGGCATGTGTGGTATGTTTGGTTGTGGATGGATGGTAATATTGTGTTACTAGAGAAATAAAATAATCAAAGCAAGTGCAGTAACAGAGTCAAACAGGTATTGCTAGAGGTAATAGGGAGGATCCAAGAGAAATCTTCCTCTGACTTAAACTTTTTCTTTAATGTTTTGTTTGTTACCTTTATAACTAAGGAATGGTCAAAACACACAAATAAGTACACAGCGAAAATCATCATTCACCAGCTTCATCTTCCAGGCTTCTTCTCTCCCTAGAAGCAATCACTACTCTAGCTTGAATGTTTCCTTCCCAAACTATCCTATGGATGTAGGAACAAATAAATGCATATGGTGTTTATATGTGGGGATTTGCATAGGTTACAAAGAATATACAAATTATTGTGCTGTAATATGGTTTCGTAAAGCAAATTCATTCACAAAGGATGGGTCAATGAGAGAAACTCGGAATTCAGAAATCACATTGGGAGACAGGCTTTGTTTTTTCCTGCAAGATTTTATCAGGAGACTCCATAAGTAAAAGCACGCGCTTCCATTCTCACCAGTAGGTGGCGAACTCGTACTACGTATGTCGCCCATTCTCTGGCTTCTCTTTCCTGATTTTTCCGGCTTGGAAGGGCGCCACCAAGGTTGCTCTGATCTGTTGTGCATTTAGCTCCACAATTTAGGAGACTGCACTCTTCCTTATAATAAGCACTTTCCATCAAATTTAATTTATTTTATTTCAAAAAGTAAAGCTAGGGCCTCATGTATCCTAGGCTGGTTGTGAATTATGTAGCTGAGGTGACCTAGATCGTCAGGTCCTTCCAGGTGCTGGGATTACAGGCCAGCCCCATTGCACTGTGTTTGTGTGGTGATAGGGACAGAGCATGTGTACTGAGCAAGCACTTTACAAGTACTTTACCTACATCCCCAGTCCTGAGATTTTATTTTACTGTATCTTTCCTGTTTATAAGGAATTAATTTTTCACTTTCATTACAATGCAGTGTCTGTCTGTCTGTCTGTCTGTCTGTTTTTGCTTTGAGCTCTACATTTAGTGGCACAGAGTCTCAGCAAGACAGTCTGATCTTGCTCTGCTGGTAGTGGCTGTTTAATGTGACGTTTGCCGGGCTGTCAGGGTCTTCAGCAACACACAGCTTTATCGGGAATTATCCCCCCCCCCCCCCCCCCCCCGCATAGCCTTTTAACAATAATACACTACACACATTGCTCTGCACTCAACTTTCATTTATGAACTACGTAAGTACAGAAACGCTTCTTTTCTCCCTGGACAGCTGCAAAGTACAAAGTAGGGAGATGAGAATGGGGTCGGCTCTCAGGCCGTTCTCTGGAACTGCCATTCAGGTAGACTTGCATCCTCAAGCAATAGTTTCCACCCGGACTTTGTCTAAGGAGAAGAGTCCCCAGAAGAATATACAGTACACACACTTTAAGAAGAGGATGATATAAACATGGCGGTTAAGTAGGAGCTCTAACGCTGATGAAGTAGTACCGGAAGCCAAGAAGGCGGCAGATGAAGAATTTGAAGGTTGGGGTAACATTTGCCAACCTCCCAAATCAAGCCTACAGACAATCCGTGAAAAGGGGTTTTCATTTCATACTGGGGTAGCAGGCGAGCTGGGCTGGAAAAGTCAACACCAATTAATCTGTTGTTCTCACAGATTTGTACTCGCCCAGGTATCCAGGTCCTTCCCTAGAATAAAGGACGGGCAGGTGGGGCAATCTGAAGTTTCCCCCAGAGAAGGTGGCACTCAGTTACTGCTGAGGACATGGTTTGGAGATGCAGTGGTTAACAGTAATTGCTGGCCGCCTGCTAATGACTGCATGGGCAGTGAACCTGAGGATCACTTCAAAGCGGAGTCTCCAGTGAGCAGACATCAGATGCCTGGTAACAGGGCACTCTGTTGTTTATACTCCATTGTTCCTTCAGGACATGGATTTCTGCCATTGGATAGTGAGTTTATAGAAGGTTTATGTGAAAAAGTGAATATTATCCCACAATTGCCAAAGCAGACGCTGGAGGGATGCCGGCAGTTTAAAAAACAGATAATGAGACAAATCCATGCACATAAAATGGACAAATATGGATTTCCAGAAGCAGATGATGGAGAAGGAACGAAGTGTTTGGAAGACAGAGGCCTGTACCCTTGTCCTGCGTGGTCGGCACTAATACTATCAGGGAAGTTGCGAACAGTGGAGCCAGAGAGGGGGGCGGCCTTGGGGTGTGGCTGGGCTTGGAAATGGTGAATGTTGTGTGTTTACAATTCTAAGTAATATGCTGATACGAACACACATGTGGGACTTGAAGGACTAATCATGTACACCGTGAAGACCACAGAAGCAGGAAGCCATCAGAAGCAAGGGCCACTTACTAGAAGGCTGTGGTGCAGACAGAAGAAGGCAGGACTGTGCCGCCAAGATGCAGCTGGGGGTGGAGCAGGTGTCTGACATGAAAGCCCAAGAAAAAGTTCAAAAGCTGATGGACTTCGAAGCAGAGCTTTGGTGCCATGAGCAGATGGAAAGGAATCCGGAAGTTAGGCAATGAGAATTAGAGGGAAAATGTCCTCAGTTTGAGGAAGAGAAAGAAAACTGGTTAAAAAAAAAAAAAAAAGTTCAACAATGTGTTTTTAGAACAGATCTCTTGAAGAACCATGGAGAGAGAGGGGGCGGGGTTAGATATTTATTTATTTATTTACTACTTACTTATTTGAGACAGGGTTTCTCTGTGTAGCACTGACTGGCCTGGAACTCACTATGTAGACCAGGATGGACTTCAACTCACAGAGATTATCCTGCCTCTGCCTCCAAGTGCTGGGATTAAAGGCCTGGCTATAAGATCTTTTAAACTCTATTGAGTATGTATTAATCGCCAATATGCCAGCATGGACATCAGTGTTTCTTGGACCTACTCGACCAATTCATATCAGTTTTAACCATGATGGTGGATTTAACAGATTTTAAAAACTGTTTTTTAAAAAAAAATGTTTTTATTGCTATTGTTCTTGATGGAGGTTAAAGTATCTTGAACTGTCTAGGATGCGGTGTACTTAGAAATTAACAGCCATAAGTACCCATTCATATTGTCTTTTTCTTATTTAATTAGAAAGGTATCATCAGTTTAATGCAAAAAAAACAAGTTACTGTTGCACAAGTCTGTTCTGGTGGCCTGATTGTTTTCAGAATATTCCAAAGTAAAGGAACTCTGGAAGGTTTCCCTGAGGACAGACTGCCACAAAATTATGCAAACTATGCTTTTCTGTGATAATTACGTTCCATGACACTTTAGAGCAATGTATGTAATCTAACACAGTGAACTCTTTGACAATTCTGTTGTCTAAAAGTACACATGGGAAGGAAAACCTACATGCTCACGGTGCACACGGAGGAGCTTTTTTTTTTTATAATAGTCTTTGTTTTGGATTCTTTAAATATAGATAGTTACATGTACTTCACACATTCTTATTTAGTGTTCTTTTAGCTGGAATCTTGTTACTGCTTCATTTTTGTAATAAGATTTAATTTAGATATTTTCCATATCCTGCTCCTGCTAAAACAGTATACAGTGCCTTCTATTTGGTAGACCCAGCAAGGGAACTAGCCTTTAACTTCCCCTCTGCGCTCTACGGTAAGTGTCAGGGAGAATGCCCTTCTAAACAAACTGTGAAGCCAAGGGTAAACCTGTGCATACTCAGTCTCTCTCTTCTACTAGAAATGGAAATCAAGGCCTCTTGAAAAGGAAAACATGGTTCATTCTACATCTGACCGCCATGTATCACATGCTTACAATTTTTGGTATTGTAAAAGAATTCACATAACAATGTTGTGGTGTAATATATATGCATTTATATGTGTATGAACACACATTTTATAAGTGCATTTGCAGAGTCTGAGTTCATACAACCTTTACCAACAAGAATTGTCCCCACATACCCAAATTCCTTTCGACTGCCTGTCCTCGGGCACCTGATATCTCTTCACAGCCCAGTTGGAGTACACTTGGAGTCTCCCAGAAATTGCACCCTTGTGCAAGAGGCCTTGGGTGCTGCCCCTTAGTGCCAGGACTTATAGATTCCGAGGGAACCAGTTAGACATCAGTTACTGTACCCTAGTGCATCCTAGCATTTTGTGTGGGAAGTGGGATTCATTCAACAGCAGAAGCATTCAAGCATGGCTGAGCTCAGAACTCAGGCAGCATCAGCAGGGGAAACTTTCCCCTCCTCTGGGGGCTGACTCCAGCACATGGTCTTCATCTCCAAGCTCAAGGTGATCTTTGGCAGCTCCAGACAGTGCGGGGTGTGCAGGAAGGCGGGGTGGCACACAGCAGCCGTAGTCCCTGCTTTGCAGCCTTTGGGTTTCAAGTTCTGCAAACAAGAAAGCCTTTTCTGTGAGTGTGACCCAGAAGCCCTAGACTTGCCGATGTGACCACCCAGGCCATGTGCCCATGCCTGAAACAGCATGCCTGGGCATATGATCTGCAGTTTTAGGTAAGTTTAAGTTACATGCTTTATTCCCAGATCTGAAGACATTGTCCCATCAGGACACTTAGCCGGATAGAAGGGGAAAGTGCCACCCCTCAGTGGAATCTGGGGCTGCTAATAGAAAAGGGGTGAGGGTTGCTGATACCATTTGTTTTGAGATTCTACATTGACACCAACCCGGTGCCTCATAAAGTTTCCCCATTGTAAGTTTCAGCCAAGAATGATGGAAGAGCTTCGGGAAATTCCAAACTGCTTCTCCTTCTTGATGGGGATGCGTTTCCAGTACATGCTGAAGAGCACCGCCAAATTCAGTCACCACCCAGATAGATCATGCTGGTCTTTATACAAACTGTAAAGTACAGCTGGCTCAAAGCACACAGCTAGAAAAAATAGCTCATGCCATTTATTGATTCGCCCAACAAATATTTAGAGACTACCTCCCTGCCGGCTCTCTGATAAATCACTGCTGTGTACACAAAGCAGGCAGAGTTGTTACTGTTGCAGCTTATTGCCAACCCCCAGATTGATATTTACAAACTTGTAAAGTAAACTGAATTTGGCCTAAAGCTGCCTCCACCTACAGCACCCTGTAGCTTACTTACTATTTAGACGACCCCCGACCTAACTCGCCAGCACAGTCTTGTGGTAAGAACCCGAGTCTTAGCCAATCAGCCAATCAGAGCAGCCAGGCTTTTAGCAGAGGTGGTGAACGGCCAAGACATAGCCCTGAAGGTGAAGGCTGAGCTGTGGCCACACTAGTTCTCTCTGTGTGTCTTTTCCCCCTTGGTGAGTCCCATAACCAATCTTCCTTCTGTGGTTGGAGAGATTGCTCAGCAGTTAAGAGCACATACCATACTGCACACAGGGCGGCACACAACCACCCGTAAATCCACCTCCAGGGATTCAGTGCTTCTGGACTGCGCAGGCACATGATACACACACACACACACACACACACACACACACACACACACACACACACCAGAGAGAGAGAGAGAGACATACTTAAAAATAATAGAATAAACCTTTAAAGAATATTCCTCCCATAGTCCTCTACGTCTTGGCAACGGGCAGTGTTTTGAGGTGAAATCATGACAGTCATTCTCTTTCAGCCCATGAGACCAGGAGACCTTATACCTTGCCCTGAAAATCCAACTGCTTCTTTGTTCTCATTTTTCACCAGTTCTTGTAAAAAATATACTGTGTATTTTGATCACATTCAGCCCTCTCCCCCAACTCCTCCCAGATCTGCCCCTTCCACATCTACCCAACTTGATGTTCTCTTTAAATTTTTTCATACAATATATTTTGGTCATATTCTCCCCCTCCCCCAGATCCTCCCAATTCTCCCCACTTCCCTACCCACCCAACTTCATGTTCCTCTTTTAAAAATGCACCAAGTAAAGTCTGTCACAAATCCTGCTCCCATCACTTCCCCTTTGCCATTAGTAAGGTCCAAAGTCCCACCAGTGTTTGCCTACATCATCCCGGGGATCACTATAGCTGTAGCTTACTGCTCTGCACATAAATCCTCTCCCCGGTTCCATACACTCCCACTTACCCAAGAGTCTCTGCATCATCCCCTCCCCAGTTCCATACACTCCCACTTACCCAAGAGTCTCCAAGGAACAGTAATAAGAGACGTCCAGTGCTGCCTTTCACAAAGAAGGCAAAGTCCTCAATTGCTGAAAATTTTATTTGGCCTCATGTCCCTGCATTTGACTCTGGGGCATGCTCTTGACACAAGACAGTTACAACAGCAGGCCATGGGGCCCCATGAGCATCCCAGTTGTCCTGTGTCACTCACGTTTTTTCTCTGCTTTGCAGAGCTGCCCGTGCACCACCCTCCACTCTCCATTCATTACTTCTGTCCTGTGCACATTCTCTTTGCGGCTTGGTGGATAGACACACCCTCCCTAGATCCTCAGGCCTTCTTATCACCAAAGGGAAACTCTGAGATGTGGAACAGATTTTCAAAGGGACCATGCAGAACCACAGAGACTGCTCCCCAGGCTTGTGACCCTGTCACACAGTGACATGTGTACTTCTAGCGTGACTTCAAGAATGCCTAGTATGTAGGGGTCACAAATTAAGCAGAGGTTAAATTCCAGAAGCACTGGGTGAAGAGACAGCATTCATCCAGTAATGAGTGAGCTCAGTGCTTTCATGGAAGAGCTGAGTGTTGAAGCATCTGAGAGGGAATACATGTTTAAAACATAGAACATAGCAAGAAACATTAAATAAAGCCAGCCATATTGGGAAAAAAGAAAGGTGCATGCTTCCTGACTTTGAAACTTACTACAAAGCTACAGTGTGCTGCTGACACAGAGTGAGCTGTAGAGAACCCAGACATGAACCCTTTCATACATGAACAAATGATTTTTGGCAAATGAACCAAACCTTCTCAATGGGGAAAACAATCTTTCAAACCAAATTGCTGGGGAGACTGGGTATCCACATGCAAAGGGGTGAATTTAGAATTTTACCCAATATCTTTTCCGTACTTTAACTTAAAATGGATCCAAGTCCTAAATTCAAGGGCCAGACTGAAAAGTTCTCTAAGAAAACTGACAGCAAAAGCATCATCACACTGGATCTCACAGGGCGCAGCATGGGGGCTCCTAGACAGTCCCGTGTTACTGTAAGACAGCAGCCAAGGATGGGCATTTTACAAAAGTAGGAGGTTTTAGCTCACTGCTCCAGACACTCCAGAGTACGATGCTAGCGTCTGCTGGGCTCTCACAAGGGCTGCATGGTAGAGCCATGTCTCAGTTAGGGTGACTATTGCTGTGATGAAACACCATGGCCAAAGAAACTTAGGGAGGGAAGGGTTTATTCATCTTACAGTTCCTCAGCACTGTTCATCAAAGAAGTCAGGGCAGGAACCCAAACAGAGCAGAAACCTGGAGGAGGCAGGAGCTCATGCAGAGGCCATGGAGGGGTGCTGCTTACTGGCTTGCTCCCCATGGCTTGCTCAGCCTGCTTTCTTGTAGAACTCAGGACCACGAGCCCAGGGATAGCACTACCCACAATGGGCTGGACCCTCGCCCATCAATTACCAATTAATAAAATACAGGCTTGGCCACAGCCCAGTCTTACAGAGGCACTTTCTCAACTAAGGTTCCCTCCCCTCAAATCAATTTGTGTCAAGTTGACATGAAACTATCCAGCATAAACCGTGTGTGCAGAAGTCTTGATCAAGAAAAGACTCCAAGGGAAGTGCCAGACACAGAGGGCACACTCTGGAGGGGAGCATTCATATCTTGAAGGAAGAACCCTGGAGACCTAATTACCTTCCATCGTACCCCGTATTGTAAAGGCTTCATCCACTCTCAGCAGCACAACAGGGGTGAAGAATCCAGTGTGTGAAATTTTGGAGAACGTACTCAAAGCGTAACCAAACCTCAGCATTCCAGCACTAGCCCCAAAAGTTCACATCCTTCTCACAATGCCAGATAGAGTCATTCCATGCCCAGCAGTCCTGAAATCTTAGCTTGTTTTAGTATGTCTGGAAAGTCCACATCAGGTGTCTCATGTGAGACTGTAAGCAGACCCTGTCCAAGGTGAGCCTGTGAAATCAGATGTTACTGATTTCAAGGGAGCTTGTTGGCAGTCACGGGGTAAAGAGTTACAGATATTTGCCCAATCACAGGGCCATAGCACCCCACCACTTCTCAACATCTTACAGTGGACCAAGTGTCAAGCACGTGAATATGTGGAAACAAAACAGCAGAAATGATGTTAAAAATCATGAGCAACAAAGGATGAGACAGGACAATTTGACTAATTCAGAATTTAAAAGGTTTGCGCATCAAAGAGCAATGTTAACAGAGAACAAGATCCATCTTCAGATTCAGAGAAAATATTGGCAAATCATTATCTCCTTACTGTAGTAACACATGTACATACACACACAAGCTTACACACACAGGTGTATACACAGGCTCTTTCTCACACACAGGCACACATATAGATGCACACAGCATCACATACACACACACACACACACACACACACACACACACACACACACACAGAGGCACCTACACACAGGCACACATACTCACAGGCACACACACACACAGGCATACTCACACACAGGCACAGACATATACAAGCATGCACACACAGGCACACACACACACACACACACAGGCACACACACACACACACACACACATTCCAAAACACTGTGAACATAACAAGTGACAGGCAAGGATACAGCAAACTGGAATTCCCGACACTGCTAGAAAGGCCGCTGAACGATGCAGCTGCTGTGGAGAACAGTGCAGTGTGCCACACAAACTCACACTTAGGGTTACTGCATCACTCAGCATTAGACAGCTGGATTCATTCCCACAAAGAAAGGACCTGGGTGGCTATTAATTCACCCACACTCATAACAGCACTGTTTAAGATAGACAAAAGGAAGAAAAAACCGGAGCAAATATCAACAGAATAAAGAAGGACAGAATATGGTACAAAAACTTAAAAATGAGTGGAATCTGACCTATACCACTAAATAGACAAAACTTGAAACAATGTGCTAAGTCGAAGAAGCCAATCACAAGAGACAAACAGCATGTGCTACAAGTTAACTCCCGCAGTACAAGTTATAGAGGCAAAAAGTAGAACCATGGCTGCCAGGGAAGGAGAGAAACAAGCTAATGCTTTGTGGACTAAGCTCTCCTCTTGGGATTCATGAGGTGACCCGCGATGCAGTGCAGTCGTGGCTGCCCAGCAGTGTGAGTGTACATAATGCTGCCACAGAACCATTTCTAGATTTAGAGGCACACTGGTAAATAACAGTAATATAATAATGGGCTAAAATAAACACTGAGTAACAATTTGTAGAAAAACTGCACAGATTTCAAATTTTTATATCATTTAATATAAAAATAGACAATGAAATAAGCTTAAATAAATAAACTAGACTGTCAGTGGTCTGATTCAGCAGCAGACAGTGGCATGAACAACAAGATAATATTATACCAGAAAAAATGCAAGTGCAATTTAATTATAACAGAACATTTAGAGACATATTAAACATGACTGCATCAGAAGTTAGTGAGCATGGAACATGATTATGAAGAGAATATAACCAGAAGGGACTAGAGAGAAATAAAGAGATTTCTGACAGGGATCAGAAGACGCCAGAGAGGCTAATTTGAATTTTAGGATGAAAAATTTGACTCCAGGGTGAATGTAAGGGATGAACACTTTTAGGAGATAATTCCGTTTTGCAAAATTGTGAATTTTGAGACTGAAGGATTTTTAAAATTATTCCTTGGGAAGAATTTTCAGAGGGAAATTAATTTACCTATAGCTTTTATTTTGAAACAAATCTTTGAAGTGTCAAGGCAAAGACAAGACCTTTAAAGCAACCAGAGATATCATGTATTTCTTGTGATGGAGAAAGGTCACTGGCATGCATCCAACATCCACGGAGAAGCTGTAACATGAAACCAAGGAGAGAGCTTGCAAATGACAGATGCTCAGCTGGTCCAGGCTCAGCTCCAGCTTGAGCAGTATGAAAGACAGAAATTGACCACCCCCTCTTTCCCGTCGACTCCAAAATTAATGGACCCAGAGAGTGGATGCTCCGGTATTTTATTATTGTTTAAAAAATTGTTTCATGTAGGTTTTCATTTTCCATTTTGCTAGACTTTGTATTGGTTTTATTTTTTGATTAAATTTGTGTTTTTACTTTTATTTTTTTATCTGATTTTATTTGCTCACTTTTTATTGTGTGATCAGGTTTCTTAAATCTCTTGATCTTTTTTCTCCCCCTCCATAACACTTTCCCCTATCCCTAAGTCTCTTTTCCTGTTGCCTTTCTTTAATCCTTCAATTTAATCCGGCTTTTTTCATTTTCACCTTTACCGGGTTCTCTTCTCTGATTTCATTCAGTTATTATTTCCATCTTCACCAAACAGCTTCGTACTTTATTGCATGTCCAATCTTTTGATAATGTCATGCTTGAGAATCACAAATCAAGTTACAAGAAGAAGAAGAAGAAGGAGAAGGAGGAGGAGAAGGAGAAGGAGAAGACAGAGAGAGAGAGAGAGAGAGAGAGAGAGAGAGAGAGAGAGAGAGAGAGAGAGAGCTCATAATGTTTTAGGTAAGTTTAGATTTTTGTATTGTGCTACACAGCTCTCCTGAGTCACATGTGGCCGATGGACCTCAGGCTGGTCATACCTAACAGCCTCCATTGTTTTTCCATTTCCCTTTCTGTGATCACAGGTGGTGTAGTACTTGGCTTTAACTGATTTAAGATGTATGTCTATACATTATTATTGGTGTGATTTCTGTTACAGTGGTTTTATTTCTTCTTTCTGGGAGACACTGGAAATTGAACCCCTAAAAAAGGCTAGGAACTAAGAAGAGCCCCCAAATAAAGCCAGAAGGGCAACCATACCCAAATCTGTGCAAATCTCAACAAAGAAGCACCTGGAACGTGAAAAAGCAGCATGGACCCTCCAAAAGACCAGAACTCTTCAGCTACCAAATCTGCAGATTCTGAAATTTTTGAAGTGTTGGGCAAAGAACTTAAAATTTTATTTATGAGAATGACCAGAAACTTCCAAAAGTCAGAAACAGATGAATGAGATGAAATCAGTTCTGAAACCTGATTTTTAAAACAAATGTCAGAAACACGGAAGAAATATCAGTGAAGGGCTCTAATAGGCCCGAACGCAGCTGTGGCAGGTCCTACCCTTCCGTTCTTCTTTCTTGTGCTACACTACTAGACTCCTGATTTGGCCACTTCCTGACTCATTCCTGAAGCTGACCACCAAGACCCAAATATCAAAATTCCTTGTTCGGCTACCTTGACTAACATGTCCAATAAGGACTTACCAACTCATCCTAGCCCGGACTTCCCCTTTTTTCTCCTTAAAAACCACTCCTGCTTAGCCACCTGCTGCTGTCTTTGCCTGATCCAGAGGCAGCTCCCTGCCCCCCATTATCCCTCTGGGGTAAATAAACCCCCTTTGTGCTAAGAATCTGGAGTCCAGGTGTGTCCTGTGCCAACTCTGAGGCTCCTTTAATCAGCAACATGGATGAGACTTCATCAAGGAAACAGATTTGGGAAAGGAAAAACGGACATGTTGGAGAAGAAAAATTTAGTGAATCAAATAAAAATTACAATGGGAAACATTACCAACAGATATCATCAGGACAAAAGAAGGATATTAGGAAAGGGAGGTAAGACTGAGGAAATGCTGTATTCAAAGGAAAGAGGAAAAAATCGAGACCACAACTTTAAAGAAGTCAAGGAGATGATCACAGGATTAATTCTAAGACTCCACAGTGGAGGAAAGGGGGCTGAGGGTAAAAGCCATAGGAAACCTAGCCAGTGGAAACTGTAGCAGGGATTCCCACAAATCTAGGGAAATAAACGACACACAGACCATAAGAGACATTCAGAACTTGAGAGAGACATAAATGGAAAACAGCCTCTGTATGACAGATTGTAGTTCAAATGCTAAGGCTACAGCACAAAGAAACAACATTAAAACCTATAAGACAAAAAATGCCAGATCACAAAGGCAAATTGTCAGAATAGCACCAATCTTAATGGAACCCCTAAAGCCAGAAAAACAGGGGACAATTCATTCCAAACCCTGAAAGTAAATAGCTGCCAGTTATTACTATATCCTGCAAATTTATCTTTTAAAAAAGACAGAAATTAAAGTCTTCCAAGAAAGGTACCTCATGATCACCAAGCCAGCACTGTAGATGGTCCACTTTAAGGAATCCTACACACACAGGAAAAAGAAATAAAGATAGTCTCAATAATGAGGAAGAAGAAAAGAACAAATGTCATGAGGGTAACAGATGAACAAATAGAAACTAGGAAAACAGCGGTTGTGTCCAACTCAGTAACCCAGCAATGAACAAAAAATCAAACAAATAGGAAAGTAAATAAAATAAAGCAAGAAAAAATAACAATATTTGAACTAGGCAGAAAAACCACCAACAAACTACAGGAACCAGAAAACTCCTCTCAATAATAATCATAAAAGTAAATGGATTGACTCATCAAATAAAAGATACGAGCTAGGTGACTGGACTTAAAAGCAAGACCCAGCTTTTCACTGTCCGCAAAGTGTGGAACTTAATGGCAAAGCAAAGACATAGACACGCTGAACAGGAAGGGAGAGAAGTGGAAATCCCAAACAAGCAGAAGCTCCTGACGAACAGAATAATTACACTCACATTTGACAAAGCGGGCTTCAAACAAAAATCAATCCGAAAAGATAAAGAAACCTTCCATATTAATTAAGGGACCTACCCATCAAGATGTAATTACTGCTATAAACGTAGGTGACTGAACACTGGTGCAGCCAACCTCACGAAGCAAACACTGCTACATGGAAAGGGACAGGTGGCCCAACAACGATGGATGAGTTTTAAAGACTCCTCTCATTAGTATATAGGTTCCCTGGGGGAAATCAACAGAGAAATGTCTGAATTAAACCGTGCCATAGATCAAATGAGCTTAACAGCCATCTACAGGATATTCTACACAATAGCTGTGGGATAAATACACATCATTGTAGGCAGCCCACATAAGTATCCCGCAAATGGATAACATTTTAAACCACAAAACAAGTCTCACAAATGTGAAAATATCAGATCACATGGAATCAAAGTCAATATCAAGAGAAATGACAGAAACTGTACAAACATATGGAGATTAAACAGTACACCCTTGAGTGGTCAGGAGGTCATTCAAAAACTCAGGAAGGAAAATTTAGAACTTCTAGAATCAAACGAAAATAAATGTGTGATTTATCAGAATCTTCATGATGCAAGAAAAGTAGTTATTTTTGAAAACTTGTCATCACCCTCGTCATCATCGTCATCACACGTGCAGGGGTCGGGAGGTGCCAGGGCATGTGTGTGGGAATCACCACAACTTTGTAGCCTTGTCTCTTTCCTTTACGTGGGCTCCAGGGACCAAACTCAGGTCACCAGTCTTACGTGTCAAAAATCTGCTGTGCCATCTTGCTGGCTGTAGGAAAGACAGTTCTAAAATGGGAGAAAACAGCTATGAGTGTTAATATTTTCAGAATCACAGACTTTGAGGGAGAGCATGGAGGTTAACATGATCTAAATACATTGTTTTCACTCATGAAATTACCAAAGGATAAATTAAAATTAAAGAACTGAGAAAATGCAGTTGTAAAGAATGAATCCCCCTGTGATTTGTATACTCTCTCTTATTTCAGCCTCACAGTATTAAAGCAGAGAAACTCTCCACGGAAAAGCAATATTCAAGTCTCAAGTTGTTTACCTCAGTGGTTAATCAATATTGTCTCCTTAAACATTAGGGCTTTCCAAACTAGAGGCCACTGGACAAGCCTCCCATTGTAAGACAATGGAATGCAGAACAAATGCAATCAAAATGTTGAAATGTATGCAGAAAGATATTTCCTCTTCCCTTAGAAACACGGCCTCGTGATGTTCAAACTGCAAAGCAGCTGGCTTCATGAGGACGGACAATGGCGTAATGTATCATGGAGGATTCTTGAATGCTCTTGCCCCACCCTAGAGCACTCTAAAGAGTGTGCAGGCAAATGGTGAAAAATGATTGTTTCTGGGTTCTGTGTGTGCCTCTCAGACCCACCTAAGGGCCACTTACAACAAACTGCAGAGGAGTGTGCCACTCTTGCCTCTTTCCGCATTCTGCTCTCTCTAATAAAGCTGAAAGGCTCACATTTCAGAACACAGAATAAGAAAGCCATGTCTGAAGTCAGAGAATGAAGTTCGGAATGGGGTAGGGTAGGGGAAGCCACCGAGTGGTCCCACTTACTATTATAAAGCAGCCTATCATTCAGCGACTTTTGCTTTTGACGGGGAATTGGAACCCTCCCTTCAGGAAGGCTGTGTGAAAGTTTCTGTACACTACATACTCTGCTTCACTCAGTTTTTCCCAGGACAGTTTGGGCTGTCTGTTACCTTTCTGGAAAATTGCTAGATTTCCCTCTCAGGTTATAAAGCCTAGTTTCAGACCAATGGTTTGAAGAAGCAGGCATTTTACCCTGAAAAAAAAAGAGAGCCAGCTTCTTTTGGAAATTATAGTCAAGACACCAAAAATAATTTTCTAGGAGACTTTAGCAGGTGTCTTGTCTGAGAAATATAACCTTTTGAGAGACTGAAAATTTCTTTAAGTTTCTAAGCCAGAGAATTCCTTTAGAAATTAAACACTGAAGAAAAGATGATAAAATGGTACAACCAATGTTGCCCTATTCAACATTTTTATTTTTCCGTTTCATTTACTTTTATTTTCTTTCACCATAGGAAGATGTTATTATTATTAATGGTTATCACAAATTTATTTTTAAAAAAAGAAGAATTTTTGTAGTTAAAAAAATCAGAGACATCGCCAATAAATAACTGAATAATGCAACTCCAAGTTTTAGAAAAGCAAGAACAACCAAAACAGCCTTTAATCCTTCTTTATGGCCACATAGAACTCCATTGGGCCCTGGATCATAATAACTACTTTGGCACTGAATTTTCTTTGTCTGTTCATCTCTGAATGAACATCTAGGCTGATTCCAAAGCCTGGCAATTGTGATAGTGCTGCAATAAACATGAATGCACAATATGTCTTTGGAGCATTGACTCATGGTCCTTTATGCACATACATAGGAATGGTATAGCTAAGAGATGAGTTATATAATAATTCCAGTTTTAGATTTTTTCCAAGAATCTTCATATTGATTTCCATATTGGCTGGACCGGTTTACATTCCAGACTCCACAAAAGACCCTACACAGCCAAAGCTATCCTCTAAAAAAATAAAAATAATGCTGTAGTTATCATCATACCCTATTTCAAGCTATAATACAGAGTCTCTATGACAAGAAAAAGCTTAGTAGTACAGAAAAGCAGGTACATAGACCAATAGAATAGACTAGAGGACCCAGAAGTAAGTCACACAGCTAAAGACAATTGGAGGACAAGGGAAAATAATGGAGGAAAAAGATAAATGTCATATGCTTTCTCTCATATGTAGGCTCTAGATTATATGCATATACATATATATGTGTAATCATACATGTATATATATTTGACATAGTAGCAGAAATAGGACTATTATGAAGAATGAAAAGGCCATCAGGAGGCTGTAGAGGGGACAGGAAAGGTGAATGGGTGAAGATAAGCAAATCATAATTATACACATGCATGAAATATCATAATGAACTACATAATTTTTATGATGATTTTAAAAAATTAATTCTGGAAAAGAAGAAACTATAAAGGTTATATTTGCAGGAAGAAGAACACTGACCAGAATTGTAAGAAGGAGGACATCTTTTTCTTAATAGATGCCTAAGAAAATCCACACAAATGCCAAATGCATTGAAACACTTAATTAATAGGATTAAAATAAATCAAGATAGAACTGAAAGTCAAGACAAGAATTCCCTGCCTTCTCACAGTAGTAGATTTTTCAGATAGAGGAGTAAGATATTAATTATTGTCAAATTTGATATATAAATACATTTCAATTTATCTTAATTAATGCCTTTAAATGAAAAACAATGCATTTTGATCATATTCACCCCATCTCCCCACTGCTCCCAGACCCATCTCCATTTCTCTGAGTACCAACATGATGCCATCTTTCCTCCTCCTCCCCCTTCCTTCTCCTCCTCTCTCTCCTCCTCCTCCTCTTCCTCCTTCTTCTTCTCCTCCTCCTCCTCCTTCTTTTCTTCTTCTTGAATCCACCAAGTCCACCTTGTGCTTCCCATATACTCTGGCCTTTACTAAAGCATGGTCAGCCCGCCAGGAGCCACACCCTTAACGAAACTGACTCTCCCTCCTCCTGCAGCTACCAATTGCTGACAACTCCTTGGCTAGAGATGGGGCTTGGTGCCCACTTCCCCCTCGCCATGCCAGAACTTTGTCTGGCCTGAGCCTGTGTGTGTCTTGTGTATTCTGTCTCAATTGTTGTAAATTCATGTGCAACTGTCTCGCTGTATCTAGAAAATACTGCTTTCTTACCTGTCCACAGCCTCCAGCTCTTCAAATCTTTCCGTCCACTCTGCTGAAGTGATCCCTGAGCCTTGGGAGGAAGGGTGTGACACAGATGTCTCATTTGGGGCAGAGCATTCTGAAGTCTCTTATTCTCTGGCACCTTCACCAGTGTGGTCTCCGTGCTTGCTGGTATCTACCACAGTAAGAAGCTTCCCCTATGTCCGTTGACTGATACATGTACATATTTTTTAATAGAAGTTTCCAGGGACATCAGTAGATAACAGAATGTTTCCTGAGTTGGGAGAAGGAAGGAAAAAGAGACGATAGGAAGAAAGCACTGAGCAGTGAGGGAGTGAGGAGGTGGGGAAGAGTACAGAGAGACAAAGTGAACGGTGAATCTTGAAGCATGTTCCAAGTGGAGATGATGCTGTTAGTGTCTTCCTCTGGTAATGGAAGGAATGCAATGCTTCATCTCTGGGTGAGGGCAAAGCTGACAAACATAAGGGGACATAAGAACACAGAGAGGTTTATTTTATACGGCAAGCAAGAGCAACCCTGGAGGTCATTCTCCAGGCAGTGGTTTTCCCTAAGAAGGAAAGCAAGCGGCTTTGACTGGGGAACTTACACTGGTTTGGGTAGGAAAGGCTCCTTGGCTACAGGGTCACATTCTGTGCTCAGTTCAAGTTCATATGTCACATATTCGAAAAATAAGTGAACAGTGTGACTGCAAACACCTCTGGGAGACTTTCGCATTATAATGAGCAAATTTGCTTTGGATCACCTCAAAAAAATATGTGAGAATAACTCAGAGCTTTTGGTTGGTCCTTGGACATCTCTCTGAATCGGGCCATATTAAGACAAATCAGAACAGAACACATCTCTACAGGCATTGTGGGAGACATTTAAAGAGCAACATATTTCACCTAAGTATAGCAGCTTGCTCTTATAAGTGCCTACCTAGCAACTACCTTCCCACTTCAGATGGTTTTCCCAAAGCTTCGTTGCACTTTTTTTCTGCAATCTGTTCTTCAGATCTGAAAGTCTGGGATCTCTGCAGAGTTGAGGGCAAAGGGGGTTTTATCAGAAATACCCAAATAGACATGCCATGTAAGTATAAGAGATAGTATTTAAAAAAAACCTTGCCACATATATGCAGAGTGCGTAACTCAGTCCCATGCAGGCTTCCTGGTTGTCAGTCCAGTCTCTGTGACCCGCTATGAGCTCAGGTTAGGTGATTCTGTGAGTTTTCTTGTGGTGTCCTTGACTCCTCTGGCTCCTCCAATCCTTTCTCCTCCTCTTCTGCAGAATTCCCCGAACCCACCTAAAGTTTGGCTTTGGGTCTGCGTCTGTTTCCATGAGTTGCTGGATGGGACCTGACGACAACTGGGCTAGGCCCCAGTCTGGTCACAGGAGATGGCCAGTTTAGGCTACCTATCTGCTATTGCTAGGAGTCTAAGCTGGGGTCATCCTTGTAGATTCCTGGGAGATTCTCTTGTGTCAGGTTTTTACCTGGCCCTGAAATGTACCCCCTTTCCAGTAGTCTCTTTTAGTATTCTCCCCCCAAACCTAGTCACTCATGTTCCCAGCCCCACCCAGTCCTAGTGCGGGACTCCTAGCAATGGGAACAGGGGCTGTCTCTGACTCTTTTTACAGACTTTTAGGACTCTGCTCCTCATACTATGGTGCCTTGCCCAGCCTTAATCCATGGCGAGATCTTCCTTCAACTTGATATGCCATGTTTTGTTGAGACTCATGGGAGACCTGCCCTTTGCTGAACAGAGGAGGAGGAGAAGATTGGTGCAGGGGAGGGGGGACCAGAGAGTGGGGTTGAGGGAGAGGAACTAGGAGGAGAGGAAGGAGGGGGAAATGCAGCGGGAGGTAAAATAAATAAATAAATTTCTTTCAAAAATCTTGCCACAAGGAGTCACTTCCTCCCTTCAGCTCAGAGTCTCTCCTTTAAATGTGCCTTTCCAAGCAGTTAGAAAAACCCAGACAGCTAACGCATTAGAGGGCAGAGAAATTCCCAAGTACTTCCCAGACTAAGCAGTACGAATATATGGTCCCATCTGTAATCTATAACCCACTGCTTATAAACAAAAGCCAAAAGCATCAGCCGGATTTAGGTTGAATCAACAAATCCTGACCCTCCTCTGCTCAGAGTCATTCTACAGCCAGCTGATTAAAAAACAAACTAAAAACAAATCAACGCCCTGCCCTTCACCTTCCTTCCCTATCCTAACAGTGCAGAAGAAAGACCCCTGCAGAGGGGGGAGAGAAGGAGCCTCCCCCCACCCCAGCTCTCCTAGTCCAAGTGACCTGGAGGGGTGGGGACACAGGGCTCCAAGCCTGAGAAGTGCACTCCGTTTTGTTTGTAAATGACCAGAACTCGGCCTAGACACCAAGTGGGACTCTCCTTGCTTTAGTTTGCTGTCTATTGCTGTGGTAAACACTGTGACTAAAAGAAACTTGGGGAAGAAAGGGTTTATTTTATCTTACAGCCAACAATCTATCATAAAGGGAAATCAGGACAGGAATTCATGGAAGAGACCAAGAAGCAGGGAATGAAGCAGGTCACGGAGGAATGCTGCTTATCGGCTTTGTCCCCACAGCTTGCTTATACAACCCAGGACCGCCTGTTCATGGATGGCACAGCCAACAGTAGGTAGGGCCCTTCCACATCAATCATTAATCAAGAAAATGCCCCATAGATTTGCCTACAGGCCCATCTGATGGAAGTATTTTCTCAGTTGAGAGTCCCTCTTCCCAAATGATCCTGGTTTGTGTCAAGTTAACAAAACCACCAACCAGCCCTTTAATAGCCAATCTGTGCAAGCATATGATCCTGATGTTAGAGAATCCAAGAGCCAATAACGCAGAAGGAAAAACAGTGGGGGGCAGGGGGCAAGGAAGAGAAGGGGGAACACTTTGTTGTTTATGGCCCCATGGATTTAAATATTTCTTTAGAGACATTATATTCAAACAGGCTGCAGATAACTTTCAGGGCTCCGTCAGGGACCTGACGTCAATCCCATCTGTATACACAGTTTTACCAACAAGGCAGAGCTCTGTGAAGAGAGATGGATGTTGGCTTTTCCAAGTAAACAAAAAGTAGGAGACGGTTGGTGACATCTGATAGTCTGCAGAAAAGGAAAACATAGCCAAAGAAGCTTCCAGGCTCTTCGTGGGGCTGGGGTGGGGGCCTACAGTCAGACAGCACAGAGAACATGGGGGAGGAGGGGCCAGAGGAAGGAAGCCAACCTCCTTCCGAAGTCTGACACAGGCCGCTTTGTGCAAAAGCAACTGAAACAAAAGCCAAGCATGCTGACATTTGCTTTCCAGAATGGAAAAGCAAAGGGGCTTTATCTGATCTGGCTGCATAAGA
Source organism: Onychomys torridus (assembly GCF_903995425.1). NCBI lineage: Eukaryota > Metazoa > Chordata > Mammalia > Rodentia > Cricetidae > Onychomys > Onychomys torridus. Next base: position 952,715 of record NC_050445.1, read on the forward strand.
CTAGGTAAGCCGGGCGGTGGTGGCGAATGCCTTTAATCCCAGCACTCAGAAGGCAGAGCCAGTCGGATCTCTGTGAATTCGAGGCTAGCCTGGGCTACCAAGTGAGTTCCAGGAAAGGGGCAAAGCTACACAAAGAAGCCCTGTCTCAAAAAAAAAAAAAAAAAACCAAACAAACAAACAAACAAAATAAATAAATAAATAAAATAAACAACAACAACAACAAAAAAAGACAAAAAAAAAAAAAGACTGGGGTAAAAACACTGAGACAACAGTTAATACCACTGGAGCGAGGGAAGGAAAGCATGCTTCCTTTGACCCAGCTTTGCCTGTGTTTCTTCAGCCTGGAACTCTCTTCTAAAATCCCCTGCCGACAGAAAAGGAGTAAGACAGGCTGGAGCCATGGCTGCATGGTTAAGAGTGCTCACTGCATCTTCAGAGTTTCGTGCCCAACACTCACATGGCAGCTCAGGACTATTGATAGCTCCAGCCTCAGGGAACCTGATGCTTTCTTCTTCTTCTTTTAATTAAGAAAACTTTTTATTCATTTTCCATACCAATCACAGATCCCCCTCTCTTCCCTCCTCCTGTCCCCTTCAGCTTTCCCTCCACAGCTCACCTCCCTAGTCCCTCCTCCAAAAGGTAAGGGGAATCAGCAGAGCCGGGTGCATTCAGTTGAGGCAGGTCCAAACCCCTCCCCCTGCATGAAGATTGTGCAAGATGTCCCACCATAGGCACTGAGCTCCAAAAAGTCAGCTCATGCACCAGGGATGGATCCTGATCCCACTGCCAGGGGGCCCTTTAAGTAGATCAAGCTACACAACTGTCTTGCTTATGTAGAAGGTCTGGTCTAGTCCCATGGAGGTTCCACCAGCTTGGTTCGGTTGTCTCTATAGGTTTCCCCATCGTGATCTTGACACCCTCTTCTGACTTCTGCAGGCATCCACACTCATACATGCATGTATACACAGAGAAGTAATTTAAAAAACAATAAAAAAGAGTCAAACAAGATACATAATTCAAATGGCCCTGTTCCATATCTGAATTCCTTCCATGAGGCCATCTATATGATATCTACATACTGACATCCTCTAGCCAAAAAAATCAAACCATACCACCAGCAATCAACCCCCCATCCCACCAGCTACAGAGAGCTGCCATGACCTTGGCATTCTTCCAAAGAGTTGAGTCTTCTCCCTCCCCAGTACCACTGAGAGCAATCCCAGCTACCCCTGATGCCCAGACCTAAGACAATTGTTATGTCTAGCCTTCCTACCTAATGACTCCCGGCGTAGAGGCTAGGTTACATGGTATGGAACTAACTACCCTTCCCTGAAAACCTCTAAGTGCAAGAAACACCCTTTGTCCTATGGAACTGAAAGGTTTGTCTCTTCCTTCCAGGTTCCTTCATGCAATTATGGGATGGTGCTGTAACCTCCTAATATCTGGAACTAAAGGGAGTTGAAGGTCATTTTCTTCAGGATCCCCATCATGCCATATGTGGCAGCTATCTCTCCTGATGCCCTCCCACTTGAAGGTCTCATCATGGCTGTCTATGACTATAATCCTATGACTCCCTTAATCAAGCTCCTTTGAAGGGTAATTTGCCTTACCTTCCTTTCTATGAACCTCCGGATTTCTTCATATCTTTAACATATGTTAGCATCACAGGAGCCTGGATGTAACCTCACAGTGCACCTTATCTCTTTCCCCTAATGGCTTCATGATTTCAAAGAGCAAGGTGTGGTTTCTACTAAGTCTTTAACTTCCCTAGCTGGAGTTTTTCCCTCCTCTGCTTTCTCATGTCCAGAGACACCCCCAGGTAGCACATATGCCAAACTGGAGATTGGGGCACTCTTATAGAGCAGTCCTGTGGTGCACCAGAGTCACCTACTGTAAGTGGAAACAGAAATGGCAGTGTCTCAGGTCGGGGAGGCAAGGCCCCGCTCCAGAGGAGAATGCTCAGGATGGGAAACCCTTCAGGGTGACAATGTCACAACAGTCACAGAGCAAATTCCTCTGAATTGGAACATTCCATTCTGGATGGTAGCTTATTAAGACCCAAAAAGTCCTAAAGGGAGGCTTGCTAATAATAGAGAAATAAACAACTCTTAAATTCTCAGGGAGTTCCAGAAACTTACAGGCTCCCACTCTCCCTAAGATTATATAAGCAGGGAGGATTGCTAAGGAGGCTTAGACCAGCCAAACTGCCTAGAGAAGATTTTACAACCCATCAACCTGCCTGTAAGTTAGGTAGGGAGCTCTACAATCTTGGGTCTTACAAGTTGGCACTCATGTTTGGGTGGGTTTTAGATGATGATGTTGCCTTTGAGTCATCTGTGCTCCTGTAGGCATCCCCTCACCCCTACTCCTGTAAATAACCTCAGTAAGCTCATTGGTTCATCAAGTTGAACTTGGCTGCTGTCCTTATTTTGGTCTGTTGTTACTTCCCTATCCGTGGTGAGTAGATGTATATTTGTCTTCTCAGGAATAGTGAGTGCCACAGGACAGATAGGCTTGCTGACTGAGACATTATCAGTTCCTTTTCCCCAAGCACTCAGCTTCCTCTTTTTGACATGTAGCTAAGCCCTTGGTGAAAATTTGCCTGAGATTAAGGTGCTGACAGTTTTCTCTTGAGGTTTCTTGGCTCCCAAATGGCCACCTTTCCCTCTGTATCTTCACAATGCTCTCTTCCTATTAGGACACTAGTCATGATGGATTTGGCCCCACCCTGATGACCCCATTTCATCTGACTTATACAAAAAGACTATCTCCAAACACAGTCACATTCTGAGCCACTGGAGATTATACATTCAATGCAGATTTTGAGGGGATCACCCAGAAGTTGATGACATGGTGCCCTCTCTTAGCAGCCAGTGTTTGTCAGGCCCCAAGGACTGCCCCTGCTAACTGTGGGCTGGGATCTAGGCAGGTGGAATCCTGGGCATCTATATGAGTGACAACAAAGAAGCTCCCTTGCCCAACTAAGCCGTCATTTCTTGAGATTAGGTTGATGACCAGGTAACTGGGCACTACCAATGTGTCAGTGCATACTGAGGCAGGGGAATGCTGATCACTGCCCCAGCCAGCTAAGTACCAATAGTAATAATCTCAGAGCCTCTCCCTTGATTGTCACCTTTATAACTTCCCTTTTGGTCCTCACCTCTGACATATGCTCAGCAAACACTTCACACTACTTTCCTGCTTGCTACGCACTCTTTGTGGTGTAGGCTTGACACCTTACCTTCTAAACAAATTAAAATGTCCTTATTTCCCTGAGACCCGAACCCACAGGCCTGCCTATGGCAAGTGCCACCTGAACATACAATGGGCTGGGTTCTGGGAGAATCAACTTGACTAGAATCATCTGAAAGATGGGCTTCTGAGCATAGATGTAGGGGATTACCTTGGTTATGTTAATTGACAGGGAAAGACCCACCCGCTATGGGAGTCACCATTCCCTAGGAAGGGAATCTCAAACTAAGACTGGACAAAGTGAGTCAAGCCCCAGGATGTATGCATTTGTCATTCTCTGCTTCTGATTGTGGCTGTGACATGACCAGCTGCTCCAGGCTCCTGCCATAATGGACAGCATAATAAGATAAAACCTTTCTCCCGTAAATTGCTTTTGCCAGAGTACTTATCGAAGCATCAGGAAAGAAGACTAAACAATGCCAGGAAGATTCTAAGCACTTGAGTTATGTTTGATTTACACAGTGGGATGGAGGCAAATCTTGAGGAATAGTGTGACAGCGGAGACATGCAACTGTAACCACGCTCCACCATCACTCTGTCTCTACACACACCAACTCAAGGGACAGCCTTTCCCAGCACACCATCTGTGTCAACAAAGACCCACACCTCTCTGTGAGAAGGTGTTTTCTCTGGTTGTTTCTGTTTAATTAGCATTGGGACATTGGAGTGAGGACAGTGGAGAGAGAGGAAGAAAGAGGGCTGGGTAGTGGCTACAACAGAAGGAGGTGTGTGCTGTGGGCCCAGCAGAGGCCCTGGGAACAGTTGCTGGTCTCCCTGGATTCCTCTGTTCAGGGATACATGTGGGCTCAGGCAGGAGCTTTGCAGCAGCTCACAGGATAACAGGAATCTCCTTGGTTGGGGAGGGAGGTGTTGAATCCCCCCCAAGAAGCTTCTTCTCTGTCTCTTCCTCATCCTGAAAATAAAATAGAAGGAAGAAATCAATGAATGGAAGAAAAACATAAAGAAGAAGCATGACGTTTAGCTTAAATAATGGATGGAAAAAAGCATGAGGATGAGGTTAGCTTCACTGATGGATGGAGAAAAGCATGGGGATCAGGTTAGCTTGACTGATGGATGGAGAAAAGCATGGGGATGAGGTTAGCATCACTGATGGATGGAGAAAAGCATGGGGATGAGGTTAGCATCATTGATGGATGGAGAAAAGCATGGGGATGAGGTTAGCTTCAGCACTTGAAACCAGCAGAGAGAAGGAAGTCACAGCAGGAAGTGCACATGCAGCAAGGGCGAGGAGGCAGAGCAGGGAGTGGGACATGGACCTGGACGGAGTGGGGAATGAGGGTGAAGAAAGGCATGAAGAGGCACAGGGTAGCAGAAGTCATACAGGACATGAGGTCACAGTCCCCAGACAGTGAAGGATGAATGAGGACCAGGGACTTCCAAGGCCAGGTGCTCATCCCCATTTTTAATGCCCAGACCCCTGCTGTCCTGAGTACTCACCAGGGCCTGGGAACTCTGGCCACACATACTTCGGAGACTCAGTCCCAGGGAAGCCAAAGACACAACAATCTTCAGGATACAGACAATTGTTAGCATGATGCAGAATGCTAGGAACAAGTTCTAGAGTCAGAAGAGAAACAGACATAGCCAAGAGTCAGCTCATCTGAATCACATGCCACCTTAGCAAAGCCACACTCCATCCAGACCCGGTTTAGTAAATACTTCCCACCAAGGCAGGCAGTGTCTTTTAGTGGTGGGGTGACCACCACTTCTAACCCACTCGCTTGACTTATGAAAATTGCACCATGTCAATGATGGGCAGCCCTTCATTGGCCCTGTAGTTTATTCCTGCCTCTTGACACATCACCATAACTCCCCGCCTGGGACCTGACTGCTAAATTGAGAAGCTAGAGGCACATGAAGAAGCTGCTAGAGGTCCTCAGGCTGACAGCCCAGCTGAGCTCCCAGCCAAGAGCCACATCCTGTACCTACTGCATTAGTGCCTCAGTGGGAATGTCCAGCCCTAGTGAGACCTTGGATGACTACACCCACTGTCTCCGCCTGCGGCTGCATAGGAAACCCCCGAGTGTAAACAGTCTGTCTGAACCAGCCAACCCCAGAGAACTGTGAGAACCATGAAGAAAGTGGTGCCTCAAAGCCACCATATTTGGGGGTGACTTTTTATGCATCAGTAAGTAGATAACCAGAATGGCCATTCATTAGAAAAGTCAGAGGGTGACCTACTGTCTGTTCCCCCACCACCTTGGATTCAGGGAATCTTCATGTGTGAAGGTCTGAAAATGCCTTCAGCTTGAACGACAACTTCCTACCCAAAAGGCTAGAGTGAGGGCCAAGTTCAAAGAGCCTTCATCCCCACCCTCAAGGGCTCCAGTCCCTAAGAGCAAGGGTTGTGATGGGTCCCAGGAAAACCACACTTCTCTTCTCACCATCATCATGTTCAGGTAGAATTTGCACCTCTCTATCTTCCAGTCTGAGTCTCTGGAGTACTGCATTATCCCATACCCACTGCCCATGCTAGACTGTAAGGGGTCGCACGCGGAACTGATCTTGAAATAGTAGGAAGCGCTCGTCTGCCAGATTAAGCTGTTCACACCCAGAACGGTAGCAGCCACAGCTGTAGCAATGCAAGCCAGGATGAGCAGACGTGATATTTGGCCCTGAAAGAGAGAGGTCCAGATGCAGATGCTGCTGTCAGTGGCAGAGTCATGAACCACAGCCTCAAACCTGCCCATCTTTCCCTCCCAGACCTCCAGGAAAGGCTCGTTTTATCAGTAACTAAAGGACAGCAAAGGTGCTGAAATGCTAGCCATTTTGGAGGGTGTAGATGGACAGGGTTGATAAAGAGGAAGCCCGAGACTCACAGACAGTTTTCCCTGTTGCTTCTCATGGACAATGGTGCCAGCTCCAGCTACAATTGCCTGGAAAGAGAAGACACCAGAAAAAAAAAATGGCCTCTAGTTTACTCTCCTGGCTAGGTTTTCCACCATCCTTCCACCAACAGCTCTCAGAACAGCCCAACTCAAGCAGCAAAAGACAAGCAGTCCAACTAAAAAGCAGCACATGGGCAGACATGTGTCACAAATGTCCTGCCCAACAAAAAACAAAAACAAAAACAAAAACAAAAACCCAGGCTCTGAAGGTTTTCTCCAGCCCTCAGACAACTGTTTCCTGTTTGCCTCCACCAAGCTCCTTGGTAGTTTCGTACTTACCACAGACCCTGACCAGAAGGCACAGCCAGAGGCACGTAGCTCAGTCCAGGGCCCGAAGTAGATACACACCCCAAGAACACAGCTCACAAACCCTAGCAATATTTGGGTCACCTGCAAGACAGGAGGGGAAAATTCAACTCTCTTCACATCCCAAGGGTAACTGCACAGCTCCAACCCAGGTGGCAGGCTTCACCTTTTCCTCTGCATTGGCCTCCCTGCAGCTCTGATTCTGGAAGGTTCTGTCTTAACATCCATTGAGTCACACTGGTCTGCTGTTTTTCTCCACCCCCTCAGTCTGCCTTTCATTACTTTTCCCTAACACCATCACTTGATGCCGATTCTTACCATTTTCATCTCATTCTTCCCCAAGGGTATCATCCTGTCAAATCCTGCACCTAACTTCAGCATCTGACCCCAACCTAAGTCCTCATATCTAAATACAATGTGAAGGGTTCTCTAGTACATGCAAAACATAGTGCTGAGGGGGCTGGCGATGAGCAGACAGAGAAATAAATGAGCCCTTGGATTCAATCCCCAGGGCCAGATAAGACTGGATGAAGTAATACATGCCTATAAAAAAATACAGCATTTGGAAAGTGAAGGCTGGGGGTCCAGAAGTTCAAGGCCATCCTTGACTACATAGTTAATTTGAGGCCAGCCTAGACGACATGAGACCCTGCCTCAGGGCGGGGGAAAGGCATACCAGTGTGACTCCTTTCTGGAATTGGAGAATGGGTGAGTGATATGCCTACCAGTGAAACTGCACCCCCACCTAGATTCTGGCCCCCTTGGCCAGTTCCCAAGTCCATGCTTTCCCAGCTAGTCCCTAGCCCCAAAGCTGGGCCCCCCTCCCAACCTCAGAAGACTCCCTTCAAGCAGGTCCAGACCACACCAGCCAGAACAGGTGAGTAAACTACCTAGCAACAGACCTGCACACCTCCCTGGACTCTGTCTACTGAAACCCTTTTCCCAAGCCAATGCCATCCCAGCTCATCCCTGGCCCTGTAGCTGCTGGGCCCCCACTCCCAATCCCAGTGGGTCTCCACCACTAAGACACAGACCACACCAGCCAAAACAGGCTCAGGCTACATAAGCCAGAACAGAACACCAGCAGACTCCATATGCCCAGTTGGAAGAACAGATGACAGAGGCCCACATACATCTACACCATCCAAAGAACAGCCCCAGCAAGCTCTACCAGAGGCAGGTACCCTAGGTACCCCAGAAGAAGACTCTGGAGTACCTAGGGTACCCCAGATATTTTACTGGAGGCCAGGCAGGATCTAGAGACCCAAGCAGACTTCAGCTTTACCATAGGCCAGACCAGAACCAGGGAACCAAGGCCCCTAAAACCCCAGTGGAGACACCCTACTGGACCTGAAGACTCATCAGTCACCAGAACCCTTGACCACTTAGGCCAAAAGACCAGATAAGAAGCAGAAACCAAGGAACAAAACACTGATCCAACAAAGACAAACAAAGGAATCAATACCTAGACCTATAATCACCCCAAATCCAGATGTCTAAATGCCAGTATAAGAGCACAATCAGTAACAGAAAAGCAATACGGCATCACCAGAGCCCAGCTACCCTACGACAGCAAGACCTGAACAAAGCAAAACAGCTGAAACACGGGAAAACAACCTGAAAAATAATTTTATGAAGATGATAGAGGTCCTTAAAGAGGAAATGAAAAAAATCCCATAAAGAAATGGAAGAAATGGCAGCCAAAAAATTTGAGAAAATCAATAAATATCTTAAAGAATTTCACAACAACAATAACAAAAAAAAAAAAAAAATAAACTAACAGCCAACAGAAACGAAAACAGTTCAAGACCTGAAAAATGGAAATAGAAGCAAAAGAAGGGGGAATTCTGGAAATGGAAAACTTGGGTAAGAGAACAGGAACTACAGATGTAAGCATCACCAACAGAATACGAGAGATGGAAGACAGAATCTCAGGCACTGAAGATGTGACAGAGAAAATAGATTCACTGGTCAAAGAAAATGTTAAGTCTAAAAAGTTCCTAACACACAACATCCAGAATATCTAGGACACCATGAAAAGACCAAACCTAAGAATAATAGGAATAGAAGAAGGAGAAGAATGCCTGCTCAAAGGCCCAGAAAATATATTCAACAAAACATATTCAAGAAAACTTTCCCAACCTATAAAGGCACAGGAAGCAGAACACCAAATAGACTGGACTAGAAAAAAAAGTCCCCTTGCCACATAATAATCAAAACACTCAACATACAGAATAAAGAAAGAATATTAAATGTTGCAAAGGAAAAACACTGCAAAGGAAAAAGACCATATAGCACATAAAGGTAGACCTATCCAAATTACTCCTGGCTTTTCAGTGGAGACTCTAAAAGCCAGAAGAGCTTGGACAGACTTCTTTGAAACTCTAAGAGACCATGGATTCCAGCCCAGATTACTATACCCAGCAAAAATTTCAATCATCATAAATGGTGAAAACAAGATATTTCATGACAAAGTCAAATTTAATCAATAATCTATTCACAAACCCAGCTCTACAGAAAGTACTAGAAAGAAAGTCACAAGTCATTAATATCTCTCAATGTTGATGGATTCAATTCATCAATAAAAATACAAATGCTAACAGAATGGATATGAAAACAAGACCCATCCTTCTGCTCCATACAAGAAACACATCTCAACATCAAAGGCAGACATTACCTCAGAGTAAAGTGTTGGAGAAACATTTTTCAATAAAGCAGACTGAAGAAGCAAGCTGGTATAGCAATGCTAATGTCTAACAAAATAGACTTCAAACTAGAATTAACCAAAATTTGGTTAATCTTATTTTTGCACCTGCAGTCTTCAGCTCCCATGAACTCCAGGGAACACTTGAACTCACAGCCTGAAATTCCTCCTCCATCACCCAGTCTCTGGCTGACACAGCCCTCTCTCCACCAGAGAGGGGGTTGGTTACTCCTTTCCATGCAAATCCCAGCAGAGAAATGTTCAAATCTCTCCCCAAATGTGAGGGGACAAGTGAGTTCCTATGTTCTTCGCTGAGGGGTCAACTCGATTTCCTCTGCATCCCATAAAGAGGAGAGTCCCCACCCTCTGTGCCACCTCATTAGCCCACTGGCCACCAACTCTCACCCCTAGAACCAGCTGTCCATGGTGGATGCTGGCCTTGGAGGGCCCAGTGTCCTGAGGGCAGGAGAAAAACTTCTTTGGGGAGCCTATGGCTCTCAGCAGCTGCTCCAAAGCTGATTGGTGGTGGATGTGGATGTTGATGTGGGTGGACTGGGGGAGTGCGGAGGCCACTTCAGCTCCATTCACAGTCACCGTGGTTTGGGTCATCTTTCCTGGTAGGGAAAACAACAGGAATGGATGAAGTGTGGGAACCAGGAAAGGTAAAGTGGAGTGACTAATGGCTCAAGGTCAAGAAGCTCTCCCAAGGGCAGATAGCAATGTCATGGTGGCCCGTATTTGATATTCAAACCACTTGTAGAGTCTTTCACCACACACAGTCCTGGGCCCCTTCCCAAAGGATTGATGGAATGTTATTGTTTGAACATGCAGGGCTCCTCACAGACTGTTACATGCTTGGTCTTGGCTGGAGGTGCTATTGGAGGAGACTCGGGAAGTGGGGACTGGTTGGAAGACATAAGTCAATAGGGGTGTGCCTTTGAAGAGCATCTAACCCCTCACAGATTCATTTCTCCCCTCTCCTTCCCTCTTGCCTCCTTCCCTTCTTCCCTCCCCTCCTCTCTCTCTCCTTCCTGACCACTGAGGTAAGCATCCTCTACTACACACTCCCACTGCCCTGATATTCTGCCTTGCCTTGAGCCCAGAGCAATGGGCTGGCCTCAGCTCAAAATGCCATGCAAGGAAATTTATAAATCTACCTCCTTCAAGTTGTTTTTCTCAGATGTTTATTCACAGTAACATAAGGCTGCCTAACACAGCTTGGCTTGGGTCTAAGTGGGACAAAAAGGAATCTGAGTTCACACACACACACACACACACACACACACACACACACACACACACAAATACTTTTACTAGTTAAAATGTTGAAAAGAGGACTGAGGAGATGGCTCAGTGGGTAAAAACTTGCTGTATAAGTATGAGGACCAGCCTTCAGATCCCAGAACCCAGGTATAAGCTGAGCAGGGGTGATGGCTTCCTGTGACCCCAGCACTTGGGAGGTAGAGACAGGATTCCCAGGGCAAGCTGGCCAGCTAAACTCTGTGTTTAACTGAGAAAGAACCCACCTCAATTAAGTGGAGATCAATAGAGGAAAACATGCCATGTCAAGTTTGGGCTTCCATTTGCATGCTCACACGCATGTGTGTGCACCTACTTTAGTGGACATTGTCAATTACCCTGGACTAACGCAGCTTTAGTGGCCATTGTCAATTACCCTGGACTAACGCAGCTTTAGTGGCCATTGTCATTTACCCTCCACAGATGTTGTCGCAATGACCATATACCAGTGTCATTCAAGAACAGAGTTTCTTTCCCCACTCACTGAGTGTACTAGCAATTTCTGCTTTCTTCAGTTTTACATAAGAGAAATTACATTCTATTGTGTTTTAATTTAATGCAATAAATTGCTCCATTTTCATTGCTTATTTTGAAGTTTGACAGATATTTCCCTTTATGAAGATACAGCTAAAATCAAGATATGTGTTGCAAAAGTTCCCTCCAGGTGTGGGGGCGCACATCTTTAATCCCAGCACTCAGGAGGCAGAGGCAGGTGGATTTCTGTGAGTTGGAGGATAACCTGGTCTATATAGCAAGTTCTGGGCCAGCCAAGGATACACAATGAGATCTTGTCTCAAAAATTAAAAATAAAAATTCCCTAGTCCCCTCCCCTAGTAAATCCCCTTGTCTGGGCTTCCCACTTGGTTTCTGTAACTGTTGTGGCAGTTCTTACATTACGAACATGGTTGGCTGTCTTTGTGTTTCTTCAGGGCATTATTTATTCCTTCTCTTATAAGCTCTTCATTCTCATGCTTCCTGATTTTTTTTTCATACAAGTTCTTTGCATATTTGAGGATTTACCATTGGCAACCTGCACTCACACTCGTACACCCGTGTAAACAAGTGAAACATGACTGAAGAAGAGGTGTTGCTCTTTGGATCTATGTCATAGTGTGGCAGAAACAGGCAAGGACCCACCGTGCTGGTCCATGTAGCAATTTCTGGAAAACAGTTTCTACTGTGGTATACATCACCTTTCTCCCACTGACAAAAACACTGCCTTGAGTTCCCATAGGGCCTTGGGCCCATTGAGGCCTTCATATTCTAGTACTTGAATGTCCGATGGCCTCCTCCCCATTGCTGCCTAGAGTCTACTAAAGCTAGAGTTGAACACATCCTGCCTGCTTCCCAGCTCTCTCCTAGTCCTGGGTCAAAACTATCAAGGCCATTTTAGCCCCTCTGGTCAGTTGCTTGGATCCAAAAGCAAGTCTGCCTGGGTAATCTGGTTAAGTATCAGTTTCAACTGGAGATTGGTAACCACCAGTCCCACCTCCGGTTCCATCTGTCCCACCCCTAAAAGCACTTTTCACTTCCACTCACCTGGGCCCTCCGCGGTGAAAGAATGGAGACGGACAGCTCTTCAGGAGGGAGGAAGAGGCCTTGGACTTCTTCGCAGAAGCACAAGTGAAGGCCCCAGGTTCTCACCTTCCCTTGAGGTTCCTGGAGTGAGGAAGAAAATCTCAGTCCTGTCTGTGTGCTGGCCTCCTCACGACCCCCAGGACCACCACTGCCCTGGCCACCCAGAAACCTCCGTGCTCCCCACTGCTGCCGTCACTCCAGATAGTGGCTTCCTGATATCCCTCCTCCCAGTGCCCAGGAATACAGAAAACAGACACCCCGTGACTTCACTCCACAGACACCCCACCTCTGCTTGGTCTCAAAGGCCCCACTCTCAGAATGAAGGTGTGAGGCTCTGGTAATTGTGGAAGGCAAAGCTCGGCCCCGGCCTCCCCAGCCTCAGCCCTGTTTCCAGTGTCACAGCCTCTATCCAACATGTCCCCCGCTCCCTGGAGTCCTACAAGAAAGCAGCCACAGAGGGAGGGAGCAGCAGCATCCTGGGCTAGGGTGGAGCCTGAGGAGTAGGTTTGGAGACTCCTCCAGAGAAGGGGCTCTGTGCTCCAAGAGGGGCTACCCTGGGGCTGAGAGGGGCCCTTCCTCACCTGCTATCCTCTGAGAGAGGTGGGGCTGGAGCAGACAGGTCTGGGAGGAGCTGACTTGGAGCTACTGACCCCACAGGAGTAGATAAGATAAGTAGAGAACAGGAAGAAGGGGTGGAGGGAGGGAGGGGGCCTGACCAGAGTCTCTCAGTTTCCCAGCAAGTAGCTGACAAGAAGGGGCCCCGCATGGGGGGTTCCTTTCGGAGTAGACAACCAGGCCTATGCAGCAGGGGTACAGGTGACACAGGGACACACACACCCAAGGCACCACAGACCCACAGTCACTTAGAAAACTCTAGTGCTGGTGGGGTCAGAAGAGGGAGTATTCTCAAAGATTCCACAGACTTGATCCGTGCCGGTCCCAGCTCTGCAGACCTCACCCACCTTCCCCAGCTCCCCAGTGCCCACTGAGGAACTGACTTCTGGGAAGCCCCTGAAGGGGCCCTCAGTCCCAGCTGCCTGCCAGGAAGTACTAAAGTCTGGCCAGCCTCCCTCCCTTTCTGGCTCCCACCCAATTTCTCCCTCCTGCCAGGGCTGAGGTTCTCGACTATAGCCAGCTCCTCCCTGTGCCCCTCAGCTGCCCCGCTGCACAACCCCCTCGTCTCAGAAGAGAGCAGGTAAGACAGCCCACCCTGTCCCATCCTGGGCCTTGTGGCTTCTGGGAATCACTTCAGCATGAACTCCTTTCCCAGTCGACCCTGTTCCCATAGAGCTTGCCAGGGTGAAGGGCATACTGAGATATGCCTCTAGAAACAGTGTGGCTTCTGTCTCTGCCACTGAGTCCTGTGGGGACAGGGACAGTCAGTGCTGAGTGCTGATCCAGACAGAGGGCTCCGGGGTGAGGTGGTCCCTGGGACCCTGGTAGGGAAGAGATATTACAACAGGAGCTTAATGGGCATTTGGGGGTGGGGGGTGCTGTAAAGGGGCTTGGGTTCTGACCTGGGGTCAGAGAACTCTGAGGAGAAGAGGCTGAGAGAAGAGGCCCAGTCAGGAGTGAAGTGAAGAGGTAAGGCACGTGGGTACTGCTTGATCGTGACATCAGGCCCCTGAAGACCATGGCGGTGGGGACACAAAGCAGATGTGGGGAGAAGAGGGAGCCCCAACAGCAGCATGCTTCCCTGAGAGACAACCCTCCAAAAGGGATGGGGCTACAGCTCCATAGCCAGAGGCAGCTTTTCTGTGTCACTGGACTTCCCAACTCCAATAAACCTGAAAACCTGTCACACATTCCTTCCTGCTGTTCGTTTTCTCCCTCACAGATGATGTCCATGGACATGGAGACTGCAGACGCCGGTGAGGTGGCCCTTGAGGCCCCACAACCCACCCACATCGATGTGCACATCCACCAGGGGTCTGCTCTGGCCAAACTCCTGCTGGCCGGATGCTCCTTGCTACGGCTCCCAGCATCCGCCTCAACCAGGAATCTGGGCAGCAGCCGGCTTCTCGTGGCCTCCTGGGTGAGAGTAGCTACATGCTTCACGGGCCGAGGAGGGACACCAGCCAGGCTAAGGAACGGTCCTTTATCTTGCTTGCCACACTCTCCTCCGGCCTTCTTCTATGCCTAAGACATTGAGCTGGTTTGATCTTCTTATTAGAAATCAGTCCAAGCTGTACACTCAGCTGCAAGCTAACAGGTGGACCCTCTGCTCGAGAGCCATGTTCTCAAGTCCTCTCTCTTCCAGGTGGTGCAGATTGTGCTGGGGGTTCTGAGTGTGGCTCTGGGTGGAATCCTCTACATCTGCCAGTATTTCGCCATGAACACCTCAGGTGGCCCGATCTGGACTGGGATCGTGGTGAGTGTGGCATCATGAAGGTCCAAGGCTGTCAGACAGGAGAGGGATGGTGTTCTGTTTGCCTCCTTTACAGCACCACCATTGATGTGGCATCAGAGCGTGTGTAGCCACACAGACCTGAATGATGTAGGCCGGTTTGGTGCTTGTGTGGATGATGGGAGTGAGGGAATGTTTGTCTGCACAGTTGCAGGTCAGCTCTGTCTCTTGCCCCATGCTCCTCCCACCAGGCTGGTGGCGCTCCTCATCATCAATGGCAGTCATCAGTCAAGGCTCTAAGGGCTCACTCACCTCCAGTGTCTGCCTCAAGACAGGGGAAGTGGAAAATGTCAGGCAGGAAGCACCTCCTACTTCCTTTTGCTCATCCTATAGGGATCCAGGGTGTATTCTGATGTGCTGTTATCTCTAATGACAGCTGGTTGGGCTGAGCATGGTGGTACAGGGAACTTTCTGACAGACCCACACTCTCAGAACAGCAAAAACCACATGTGTTCATTGAGAGGAGAGACTAAAGTAACTATGCTAACCCATCCAAAGGCAGAAACATGTGGATTCATTATAGAATAATCAAATAGGGCCAGGACCCATGTGTCCACGGGGCTGCACCAGACTTCCTGTTCTGTCCTTCTTAGATGGACCCAATAGCTGCTAAGACAGGACCCAGGCTGCCTAAAGTCACATCCTGCATCGGCAGCTTTCCCAACAACTTGGGACTTTGATCCACAAGATTCCTGGTCCTTGGAATGTTCATGAAGAATCTAGTGTGGTTTTAAAAGAAAGCTGTAGGGACAGACAAGAAGGTTCACATTTGGCTTAACCATGTGCATTTAGGTGTCACTAAAACAGTGTTCCACACCCTCACTGATGAGCTCCAGGCTCATCACCCTACACAGTTAGTCCACCAGAGACAACAAAACATAGCAGAACACATGGGATGCAGACGGAATGGTGTAGGCCATGTGGCTGGCACAGCAGATGAGAGTAACAGGGGAAATGAGGCAGAGGATTAATGGGCATCTGTAGTTCCTGTGCTGACTCTTCTGGTTCAATGTCTACCCAGGCTATGCTGGCTGGAGCTGTTGCCTTCCTTCACAAGAAACGAGGTGGTACCTGCTGGGTGAGTTTAGGACCAGGCAAGACCCACCCTCTGCCTGGAGGCTACGCCAGGCTCCTGCCCCATCACACACAGGCTGGATAAATCTGAATCTTCAAGTCTCCCTCTCTCCTCCTCTCCCTAGGCCCTGTTGAGGATCCTTCTTGTGCTGGCAAGTTTCAGCACGGCTGTGGCTGCCATCGTTATTGCAGCTCCTGAGTTCAATGTCTACCAATACTATATCAGAGATGACACCTGTCTAAACAACTCTTCGTATCACTGGCCCACCAAGCCCCCCAGCACCCCAAGTCCCGAAGAAGCCGACAGGATAGCCCTGTGCATATTCTACACAAGCATGCTAAAGGTAAGTGGCCATGGAGAAGGGCAGCTGCAGATCGTGGCAGGGAGGCTAAGACAGGAGAAGGTTCCCCTCCCTCTAGTCTTGAGGATCGTCCCGAAAGAGGCAGGACTGAGCAAACCAGAAGCCGTTCCCACTACACTGCTGCGGATGTCACAAACTGTTAGGAGAGAAATGCTGCCAGCCACAAGCAAAGAGTGGCCCCAGACTGCAAATATGGCAAGGGTTAGCAACACAGTGAATGCATGACCTCCCCGAGGCTGTCACTCACATTACAGCTCAGTGACTGAGGAGAGTGGACAAGGTTTCTGGTGAATTCTACCCCCCTGGACCCTTGATCCATCTGTAGTCCAGAAGCTGTAGATTTGGAGGTGAGGGTTAGAAAGTGGCCCTTGTCAGGAGAGAATGAAAGGAGCAGGAACGTGGTCGTCACTCCAGCACCCTCGTCTTTTGTCCCATGTCCCCAGCCCCTGCTCCTAAGTCTCCAGGCAATGCTCTTCGGTGTCTGGGCACTGCTGCTCCTGGCTTCTCTCACCCCTGTATGTGTTTACGTCTGGAAAAGATGCTTCACAAAGGCGGTGAGTCCCTGGGTCAATGTGTTTGGGGGCAGTGGCATGTTCAGATGAGACATTGATGCTTAGGAAAGAAGGAGACTCATTATGTGGGTCCCAGGAAGAATCATGTCTTTCTGTCCCATCCCACAAGGTCCCTGTTTCCAACCAATGTCCCTATCCAAAGCCCCCACGAAGCCATGGAAGGCCACGTCTATCTAGGCTTGTGGAGCTTTTTGTCGTGGGTCCTATGCAGCTGAGGTTGGCTCTGGCTGGCTCCAGAACTATCTAGCCTAGAGCACAGGACCCTTCTCTCCCCGTCACTAATGTCTTCCCTGGCCTTTTCCTCAGGAAACAGACGGGAAGAAACTGTTGGGTGCAAATGTCATTTAGCGCTGCTTCTCTCTTGCTCTGGGGGTCCCTCCTCCCGAAGCCTGAAAGAAGAGTCAGACGGGAGCGAATAGACCTTACCCCACTGCCAGGACATGACCGTTGCCTGCTCTGCTCAGCACCACAGCCGCTCACAGCAGCACTTGCTCTTTCTCCTTCACTGTCCCCTCCCCTGCTCCTTCCCAGGCAGTGGCTTGACAATAAAGTCTCGCGTCATTGCCAGCAGATTCTTGCTTTGTCACTCTACTGGTTGGCTGGGAGACAGGGAAGGGTGAGGGCAGTACGCCTATGATGCGCCCCACACAGCTCCAACCTCCTACCCAGGCCTAGAATCATACAACCTGAAAACAACTGACTGGGCGTGCAGGGTGCAGAGGGTAGAGACTCTGTCCCCCAAATTCTGATTTAAGAAGATGGATGTTTGGTAGTTGGATGAATGGGTTTTTATTTTTACTGTTGAGCAAAATCAACATACAGCATAACACAGACAGCATAACATGAAGATACAGTCATTTCAGAAATCTCATTTATTTACTTCTGGGCTGTTTAGATGGAGACTTGCTATGTAGCCCAGGCTGAACTTGAATTCATGGTCATCCTGCCTCAGCCTCCTGAGTGCTAGGATCACAGATGTGTACCACCATCCCAACTCTGAAAACTTTTTTTCAAGTTAGCTGTCCAATGATATGGTGAGATAAACCCCAGACTAACCATCCCATAAAATACCTCAAACCATACAACATATGGCTCATATACTTAAAAATTCCCTATATATATATATGTACATATATATATACACATATACATACATACATATACATACATATGTATATATATAAAAAAAAACAGCCTCAAAGGCCATATGAAGGCTGGGAGATGGATCCAGACAGCTGAGTCTTGAGTTGGTCTATGCCAGGGTGCCATGAGTACCTGCACATTTGGGGGTCCTCCTGAAGGACCTATAGGGCTCAGCATATATCTGCAGTCATGGATAATGCATAGCATCAAGGAGATACACCTCAGAATCAAGGGCAGGAAGATGTTCTAGGTGGACTCTAGGGAAACTCAATGTTTCTTCTTACATTCCCCTCTGGTGAGAGGCCACTCAGGTGCAGGCCTGCCTCTGCCAGAGGAACTCATGTAAGGCTCCGAGACAGGGATTTTACTGAAGGTTGGACACAGGGATGCCCTCTCTCTCCACTAGAACAGACTCCACTACTCAAGACTCCTGTGGTGTGTGTGTAGGGGTGGGGGTGTTCTTTTAAAATCCCATTGCTTGCATTCACTAGGCAAGTTCATCCTGTGGAATGTGGTGCCTGGGCATACAAACGCACCCAGTCAGCAAAAGAGCATCCTAAAAGCCAAACAAAATCTGAGAAGACAATCAAAGCTGCCCACTGTGATGAAGAGGGTGGTGGCAGAGAAGAGGAGGCTGGGAAAGCCATAGGCAAAGAGGATGAGGATGAGGATGAGGATGATGTCAGTAAGCAGAAGATCATGAGGGCGAATAGCTGGGAAGACAGACAAACTTCAAAACCAGAAGGTCACCGTGAGCTCTCCACCCTCCACTTCCCATCTCAGGGTCTAAATGTGGTCACCAAATACGAAGATTCCCCAACCCACTCGATGGGCAGATGCTATGCAAACTCCACCCCCACTCACCATCACAACATGAGTTTGCATCAGGGGAGGAAAGAAAAGAACCAAAAATTCCAAGATCCTACTTACTTAAAACTAATTTCTTGAAACTACTTTAAAAGAGGAACTTGGCATTTCTCATTTATATCTTGCTTGTTTGTACAGATTGCTAGAGGTCATGACTGGGTGAACAAAGCAGCTTTCAGAATATTCTGTCCTACATCTTTACTGTGTTTACCTACAGGGTGACCATGTTTGTTCACTACACTCTCAAAGAAGGAAAATAAAATGTTTAAAAAAAAAAAAAGTCCTAGGGGCTGGAGAGATGGCTCAGTGGTTAAAAGTGTGTACTGCTCCTGCCGAGGACCCGAGTTTTGTTCGGATCATCCATGTCAGGCAGCTCACTGTTACTCTAGCTCCAGAGGATCTGACACCATCTGCTGGCCTCTGTGGGTACTGCACTCATATGCAAATACCCACCCCAACACACATTCACATAATTTTTTAAATACCACTTTTTTCTCCATCCTGTCTGTCAGAAAGTGAAGAATGTTTCTGCCACACACTCGTACTTCCATGGTGTTCTGTCCCAGTGCCAAGCAACAATGAGTGAGCCCTCTGAAGCTACAGGCCCCCAGTTTTTCCTCCTTACGAAACAAAAAGTAAAATAATGACAAAAAAAATCTTATTCCAAGCATTCCAAGGACCTTCTCCTTACTAGAACAGAGTTCTCAAATGAAAGATAACCTTCTTCCTTAAGCTTCTAGAAAAGGCATTAGGAGAACCTATCTGGATGGTCAGCAGGGTTGACCTGTGCAGGCACTGTGGAGGATGTGTCTTCAGTGCATGGGATAGCAAGCCATGAGCCACTGGTGGATGCTGCCATTGTTTCCCATCTTCTTTCTTTCTCTGTCCCTTGAAATAGGTGCCCTGGCTATTGATTGGGTACAGTACTGTTTCCCATCATCCATTGGGGAGTTGATTCTAGTAAGCAGATTAGGAATTAGTCATATATGCACCTCCTGGGAAGCACATAGGAGGTGTCCCCCTCTACTCTCCTTTCTGGCCATGGAGCAAACCATACTGGGGTGATTTCACAATGGAGAGGGAGAGCATGGTCCACATACAACACACGGATCCTGGGGTGCCTAGCCAGATGTCTGTGTGAGAGAAAAATGTGTGTTAGTTTGTATGTTCTGTCTTCACAGCCAGAAGCCAGTCTAACAAATACATTTCCACCTCCCAAAGAATGGCAGCTAAGCGTGTCCAGTTATCCCACTGTAGACAAGAAATGTACCGAAATGGTGGCTCATAGTTCCAAATGATCTGAGGCCCTCTTCTGTCCTCTGTAGGCACCAGGCTTGCACATAATGAACATACATACACACAGGCAACCACACACATAAAATAAAAATAAATAAAATTTAAAACATTAAAAAATCAGTGACTTCCTGAGAAGGAACTGTAAAGCATGCCTGATGACAGCTCGCTCCAACTGGGTACAGACCTTAGCAAGAGCCAATGGGAAAGGTACTGATTAGTGAAACACGATAAAACAGAGACCGTAGGAAGACAGGCAGCCTCTTATCTCACTTGACTGGGCTCCATCACATGCACAGTCCTCCTTATCTCCCACCTGCATTCACTGAGGATGCTCATATTGCCCCCTAGAAATGTTCTTTAGTCTCTTCTAGTGTGATGAATGGGAGAGGCCAGCCATGGTGCCTCTCTGACCACATACCTTGCAGTCCCTGGTACAGCCAAAATAGCCACCTCAAGTGTGAGTTCTTGGCTCCCTAGGTCTGCACTTACCTTGTCTTTCTCCCTCTCCACCCTCAGAGACTCCCAGCAAAGCTGAAACAGTTCTCTGCATAGTGACATTTCTGAGCTCTCTCAGCTGTGTGCTGCTTCTCCCTGCTTCAAAAATCAAAGGATGTGTTGCTTTTACCTCTGCATCTCATGGCCAAAGGGAGGAAGCAGGGGATATGTAACGTGGAAATCAGAACAGCAGTTTCCTTGTGAATGGGAGATAAACAAATGGGAAAGGGAAGAGACTGACCTGTGAGATCACACAGGGGTCTACAGTCATGGTCACCTCCTCACTGTTAACTCAGGAGGAGCATATATGTTATTAATGAAACTGTATACATGTTTATACCCTCTTCTGCATGAATATTATAATTGCAGCACAAACCATACATTACAACTTCCTGTGTGAGTTAACACCACAATCATAGAAACAAGGACTTATGTGAAAGCTATTTGTTGTGTCAGTTAATACACATCTGGTCAACACCATCACACTGAACATTCTGCATTACGGGAGTAACACTTCAAAGCAATACATCGTCACTCCCAACCTCAGCCTAGACCTTCTGATAAAATAGTTTATGACAATTGTTCCCAAACATACAATGTTATAGTTGGGTTAATGATCATCTGCTACCAAAAACAGGAGAAAAGAATAGTGTATGCACACTTGGAATTTGGGGTTTAGTTCTAACGGATTATGACTTTAGGGGCCCATTATGACTTCGGCAAATAGTCAAGTGAAGATTAGCAGAATACCCAATGAAGCATCCAAATGCCAGGAATTAGTACACACCTTTCATTGGGACTCCAAGTGTAAATGGCCTCAGTTTTCCAGGCAAAAGACAAAGACGAGCAGATTGAACTTAAAAACACAATCCATCTAGTTGCAGCCTGCAAGAAACACACCTTGACATCACAGAGAAGCATAGTTTTAGGGTAAAAGACTGGGAACTGACATTTTAAGCAAACCAAAGTAGAAAACACAGACTGGCTTCAACACAGTAATAATCTATGACGTTCACACCCTTCTTGCACCAATAGACTGATCATCCAGAGCTGCAGAAAGAAACCCAGCATGGCAGACACAAACATGCATGTTGATCAGTTGAACAGAACAGTTGGCCCAGACATAAACCCATGCAGCTACAGCCACCTGATTTGTGACAGAGATGAAAAAAAAATACCACTGGAGAAAAGACAACATCTTTAGCAAATAGTTCTGGAAAAATTCAATATCCACACCCTGATCCACACCCTGTATAAAAATCAATTCAAAGGCTAAAGACCTTAATGGAGGACCCAGAACGTTGAAGCTACCAGGGAAAAGCACTTCAAGGGGTGTGAATGCAGGCAAAGACCTTTTGAAAGGGTTCCCAATAGCTTGGAAAATAAAACCAAAAACTAACTGAGATTGCATGAAACTGAAAAGCTTTCACAACAAAGAAAAGAGTTAGCTGAATAATGAAACAGCCTACAGAATGGGAGACAAGATTGCCAGATAAACATCTGGATTAATATATAAACTATATACATATCTAACAAAATAAATGCCAACCAACCCCCCTCAAACAACTAGTGGAATGAACAGGCAGCTCTCCCTGTCTCTCTGTCTCTCTCTGTCTCTGTCTTTCTCTCTGTCTCTTTCTGTCTGTCTCTCTCTCTGTCTCTTGGTCATGTTCTCTCTCTCTCTTAGTTGGGGGCATTGAGACAGAGTTTCTCTGTGTAACCCTGGCTGTCCTGGAACTCACTCTGTAGACCAGGCTGGCCTCAAACTCAGAGATCCACCTGCCTCTGCCTCCCAAGTGCTGGGATTAAAGGCGTGTTGCCAACACTGCCCTACTGAACAGAGAGTTCTCTAAAGACGCTCTATAAATGGTCAATAAATATCAAATGTTCAATTCCTTAGGCATCAGAGAAATGCAATTAAGCTGTATTGAAGAGGCCAAAGTGTTCTTAGTCATTAAGAACACTTACTGCTCTTGCAGAAAATCTGAATTTGGTTACCAGCACCTACATCCATCCTTAGGCTCACCACCATCCTTAATTCCAGTTCCAGGGAATCATACTCTCTTTTCTGGCCACTTACATATATGTAGGCAAAACACTGATGCACATAAAGCAAGATACAATACGTCTTTTAAAAACTACATTGAGGGTCTATACCACCCCAGTCATAATGGCTGTCACTAAGACAACAGGTAGTAAGAAATGTGACCAGGATGACTAGGGGCCAGGGGTACATTTATTTGCTGCCAATGTGGATGTAAATTAGTTCAGCCACTATAAATCAGTATAAAGGTTCCTCAAATATCTGAAAATAGGCCTTACATATGACCCAGCTAGAGCACTCTATGTGCATTTACCCAAATATACAACACATCACAGAGACACGTGCACATCCATGTTTATAGCTGGCCAAGTCACAAGAGCTCACAGAGGCACAGCCAGCTTGACATGACTTTGGAACAAAGGATCCCATGGGATAAACACCTAAACCACCCTGACAATCCTGAATGTGCTCATTGACAAGATCCCACAGGAAGTCCTTCCACACGAAATCCCAAAGATGAGTCCTCTTAAAGGGGACATACAGGGAGCTGATGGCAGGTGAGAAACGGTTCTGGCAAATGGAAAACACCCAAAGCAATCACCTACATCCTTTCTCTCTGTATGTAAAATAATGGTTGAGAAACTCCCATTCACAGTAAAAGATATAAGCCTAAGGATTGAAGGTGCTCAGTGTACCTCAACCAGAAGAAAGGCAAAGAAATAAAAGCTGGCCATGCAATCACACACCGGCCAGTTACGGGAAGAGTGATCCAAACACTTGGCAGAACCGTGGAGCCAGAGGAAATGACACGCCATTGTACTGAAAGACAGAAGCTGCCAGTCAGAGGCAATGTCCAGTGGGACACACATCACTGGGGGGGGGGGCACAGTGGATAGCTGTGGATTGCAATGTGCTCTTGAATTCTTTAAGATTCATCTGACAGCTGAAAGCAAGTAAGGAAGTGTCTGATGGACCGTCCATAGATGTAGAGCTGAGGTATAAGACAGATAGGACAGAAATGGGACAGAGCAAGGGGCGTTTATTGGTAATGTTTCTACTTCCACTGAAGCATCCAAAGATAGAGTTTAGGCTGACTATAAATGTTAAGTATGTACATTATAATTCCTACAGTAACAAGTAATGGCACCCCCCAAAATAGTAAAAATAAATATGTTACACAAATTCAAATAGAGTATTAAACAATGTTCATGTGATCTGAAAAAGAGCAGGAGGTAAGAGGCGAGAGAGAGGGAGAGAGGGAGAGAGAGAGAGAGAAAGAGAGAGAGAGAGACAGCAGTAAGCAACACAACCAAATAATGGACTACAGAACTAACCTAAAGCTACTTACTATCCATGTAAATAGTTAGTCCCAATTAGAAGATGGACTGTCCACAATGACTTTCTTAAATGGCCCATCTTATATTCCACCCAAGAAATTAACTTAAAATTTAACAGCATAAATGCATTATGTGCAAAAGGGTAGGAAGATACATCACAGAAACATTAATGGAGAGGAAGTAGGAGTAGATGGCTTTAATACCACACAAAGCAGGCCTCAAAGCAAAGAAAATGTACAGGATTGAACTGAGTCATTGCATACTAATGAGAGTGCTCCAGGCTGGAGAGATGGCTCGGTGGTTTAAAGCTTTTCTGTTCTTCCAGAAGTTCAGACCTCAGTCCATGTTAGGCAGCTCACAACCACCAGTAACTCCAGCTCCAGGGAACCTGACACTCTCTCTGGCCCCCATGGGCAGCTGTGCATGGCATACAGTCACACAGATATACAGACACATACATACACACAGAGAGAAAGACAGACAGACAAGCAGACAGACAGACAAGCAGACAGACAGACAGACAGACCACACACACACACACACACACACACACACACACACACACACACGAATAAATCTTGGGATAGGGAGATGGCTCAGAGGTTTAGAGCACTGGCTGCTCTTCCAGAGGACTCAAGTTCAATTCTTAGCACCCACATTGTTGGTAACAACTGTCTGTAACTCCAGTTCAGGAGATCAGATGCCTTCTCTTGGCCTCCACAAGCATTAAGCGAGCATGTTGTGCACACACATATATGTAGGCCAAACACCTATACACATAATAATAAAATAAATTTTACAAATAAACACTTTAAAGGGTGGGCTCACGAAGACAGAAACACTAAACTAAATACTTATATACCAAATAACAGAGCTTCAAAAGGCAGGAGGCAGGACACAGACAACTGAAGGGGGAATCCATCAGTAGGGAGGAAACAGCAGCACTCCCCTTTGACGGCAGACAGAATAAGTGGGGGTGAGCATGTCAACAGCAGTGGAGTGCTTGCCCAGGAGCACTAGCACCAAACACTCTAAAACCAATTATAGATAAAAGAATATGTATGCAGAAATGCAGGACCCAGAGGAGCTGAGTCACATCCTTAATAACTGCTTCGTACTACACTCACAGAATACTCAACAACCACAGAGTACACGGTCTTTCAGCATGCACTGAAAATACCAAGACAGGTCTGCAAGATGGCTCAGTGGGTAAAGGCACTTGCAGCCAAGTCTCAAGACCCAAGTTCAATTCTTGGGTCATACCTGGTGGAGTAAAGAGTTGTTTCTCAGAAATTGTCTTCTGACCTCCGCAGATGTGTGTGCTATGGCACACCTCAAACCCCAATAGATCAATATATATTTGAAAAAGAAAATTACCAGATTTGTCCCAGGACCAAACCTCAACAAGTTCAAGAGAGTTGAACTTATGCAGAGCATTTCCTCAGAGCATACTGGAATTGACCTAGAAACCAACAAACTGAGAGACAATGAGAAAATTTTCAAACATTTGAAAATTAATATTATTCTAAGTAAATCATGGATCAAAGAAATTTCAAGGGAATTATAAAAGATTTTAAACACACACACAAATTTTGTCTTTGAAAATTTGTGAGATATCTGAGTTTAAGATTCCCCAGAATCCACAAGAAACTAGATGCGGAGGCTGACACCTGTAATCCCGGAACTCCTTAATGAGATGGAGGCAGAGGCGGGAGACTAGGTGGAAGCTCCAGGGACAGCTGGTCTGGAGCAGCAGAAGCAGCAAGAGAAATCCTGCCTCAACAAGACAGGACGGCAAAGGCCACTCCCAAAGAGTTGTCCTCTGATCTCTGTGTGAGAAGTGTGGCATTTACACACACACACACACACACACACACACACACACACACACACACACACAAATACTTTAAAAATTAAAACTGAGACACAGCCAGGAAGTGCAAAGAAGGAAATTTAAGTCATTGAATGTTGGTATGGCAAAGGAAGAAAGTTCTCAAATCGGTGCCACAAAATTTCATACCAGGAAACAGAGACAGGAGAGGGCTGAACAAAGCCGGGGGAGGCAGAAGGAAGGCCGTGGTGGGACAGAAAACTGGGTGGTGAAACAAGACAACGATGCCAGACGCCGTCGTTGAAAGGATCACTGCGCTGACCGGTGAGCATCAAGAAAGGCAGAGCCACAATAAGGACGGCTAGGGAAACCCCACATGCCAGTTAGCTGTTCAGAACAAAGTCGAACACCCCACTCCGTGGGGCTCCAAAGCCACACAGAGACTCCAAGAGCCAGGTTGGCAGGTTCCTAAACATTTAAGCCCACAGCATACATTTCAGTGACCCCACTCCTGGGTATTTATCCTAGAAAATGAAAGCTTGTATAAACCCTGCATAGGCATGTTCACGGTTGCTCTCTTCGTAATTACCCCCAGACTGGAAGTAACCCAAATATCCTTCCATAGGCAAAACCACAGATGAGCTGTAGGACAGACACATGCAAGCATGTTACTCAAAAAAAGAAAAACAGAGCGGAGGTTTATTGGCAAAGTGTTTGCAAAGTGAGCATGGACCCGAGTTTGAGCCTCATCGACCATGTAAAAAGCTAGGTGTGGCAACATGTTCCGGCAAGCCTGGTGCTGGGAAGGCAGAGCTACAAAGATTTCTGGGGTTGCTAGCCAGCCAGTCTGGACACACCAGCACACTGTGGGGTCCATGAGAGAGAGAGACCTCGTCTTTAAAGTGTGGAGAGCAACCGAGGAAGACACTCAGCCTCTGCCTTCCATATATACATGCCTACACATACATGTAAATATATGTAGTAAATAAAAATAAACTTTCTGGGTGTGGTGGCAGGTGTCTATTATCTCAGCTTTCAGGAAGCTGAGGCAGGATTGTGAGTTCGAGCCTTGCCTGGGCTACAAAGCCCAGTCTAAAATAAAACCAAGCTTTCAAGAAATACAAATCATACTGCATCTCAAGGTCATTGAAGGGGACAGTCCCAAAAACATGCATATTGCATAGTTCCATGTAATGCTGGAAAACTAATGACTTCCTAGGGTGAAGAGGAGGAGGAGGAGGAGGAGGAGGAGGAGGAGGAGGAGGAGGCTATAAATGCAGAAAGGACTTCACAGGGAGAATTGGGGGTGATGGGGTAACCCTGGAGCCAAGGGTTCAAATCTGTAAATTGTTAAAATTCATAGACCTATACACAGAAGAAGGAAAAAGTGAGTTTTCCTAAACAATCATTGATGCATAGGAAATTGTTGCCCTGTCTCTGTATCCACATCTATTATGATCTGAATCAGAAATGTCCCTACAAGCTAATTTTGAACACTTCTTCCTCAGCTCATGGCGCCATGCTGAAAGGTTGTAAATTCTTGGGGTGGGGCTGGCAGAAGTGTGTCCTTAGGAGCAGGTCTCCTAAGGTCGCTGGTTCCTGGCCCTCTCTCTGCTCCCTGGCCCACCGTGGTATGACAGATCTACACTTGCTGCTTCCTTCATGAACTGAGCCACCCACAAACCTTGCTCAGCATGATGACACCACCAAAACCCCGTGCAAGCGGGAGGCTGAAGAACTCTTTCCTCCTTCAAGATGCTTCTGTCAGTCAGTTTAGCTGGCAAAGCAGAGTGACCCTAACTACGCTCCGAGTTCTTTCCAAATGTGCATGCATATTCACCTTCCAGGAACCCCAGGTCTGTGGCTTTGGCTGTATTTTCCAATGCACAAATTGCTTTTGATTTACTTATTTTTAAATGCCAGGAGAGAATGGCATGACATGATTTAACAGAAAAGAACACCAGAGACACAGGATTTTCTGGGGCTGCAGGGAAGAGGCAGGGCAGTTTAGGGGACTGAAGCTGAGGAGCAGGGCAGGGCAGGAGATGGAAAGCAGGATCAGGTTGCCTATGGCCAGCCACTCCCCAAGTCTGGAACCCTCCACAGGCCATAAACAAAGCAGCTTGCCAGATCCTGCCAGTAAAAGGCCATTTCCTAGCAGAACAATTTGATTGACATTTGTTTAGCTGACTGTTTACAGTCTGGCCATGAAAGGACAGATCTAGAAGCACTCAGAATCCAAATCTGCACCATCTTTAAAAGCCTAAAAACGGAGGAACCACACCAGTCTCTGCCACAATGTCACTGTGCAATGCTCATCACGGACATATGTGTTTAAAGCTCCGTGACTGATGAGTTCACAAACAGAATTAAACAGAAGTTGAATTAAATCCAAATGTTTAGTTCCTCCCATAGTCCCTACTTGAACCCTTTGCTGCAAGCATCCAGATGTGACTAAAACTGCCATCTAGCGGCTAGCGGCTATTAATAACAAAAAAAAAAAAAAAAAAAAGGGTGTGTGTGTGTGTGTGTGTGTGTGTGTGTGTCTGATTAAAAACTAGCCTCAGCTCTTTCAAAAGTGCTACTCCCTGACTGAGCAATTGTCTCCTAAAGCTTCCTGTGTGGAAAGTCCCATCAGCCCTGGAGGGTTGGTTGTGCTGGTTCCTGTGGATGCTGAGAAGTAAGGCCTCCCCCTCCCTAACAGGTTTGTCCAGACACCCATTCTATCTCAGCCAGCTGTTGGAGCTGTGCCCCCCATCTCTCCCCAAGCCCCAGACCCAGATATAAAGATCAGGGAAGAGTTCTGCTGTTCCACTATCTTCTACCCATTTCCCCTAATCCACCCTACTCACCTCAGAATAAATACACAATTCAGAAGTCAGTTCTCTAGCTCTAAGAAGAAGTCACCCTATCACAGCTCACCCTTCTTCAACATCCACAGACCCTCAGCCCAGTCCTGCTCTGACCCAGACCCAAATCTCATTGAAATGATCCTTCACCCAAAAGAAGGAAGTGCAAATCTGAAGGGTCTTCTTGAAAGCAGAGTCACCTCCCTCTTACCACACAGGTGGCTGCGAGGCTGTCCCCAACCAGTGGAAACAGTATGAGCAAAGGCCAAGAGAAGACCTTCTTGAGAACACAGCCCCAAATCCTCTGCACCATCTGGCCACAGTCACCCCCAAGACACAGCAGAAAGGTCTGGTTCCCCAGGTCTGGTTCCCCAAAACCAAACAAAGAAAACGAAGAGATGCACCGCTGGGGTCAGAGGGTGTCTGTGAGCAGGTGACTAACAAAGGACAGGTATTCGGAAGCTTTTACGTTGAACGGTGTGAAATTGCTATTTGTAGTAGGACCAAGATGCTAAAGTCTGTCTCATAGGAAGAATTCATGTAATTCATCAAGACAATGCAGCAGAAAATGTAGCCAAGACACTGGACAGCAGAGGAAATCCAAATGGCCAATAACACAGGAAACATATTCAATATTATCGACACTGTGTCGAGTCAAATCACAACCACAATAAGATAAACCAAATCTACCATATTTGACAAAAGGAAAAATCCTGTCTGGTAATATCAAGTGATGGCGAGGATGGTGCAGTGAACACAGTGCCATGCCTGTGACAGGAACTAGTGTGGTCACATTAAAAAGTGACTGTACACCAGTAGAGAGTGGCATCCCGCCACGGATGACTCCTCCAACACTCTGGGACAGATTCACCAACACACACACACACACACACACACACACACACACACACACACACACACCAATAGGATTCCCAGAATGAAAAAACACACAGCAGCACCCATGGACACGTGACATTGAGCAAAACATATAAGGCACACGAGACGCTGCCTTCACTAAGACTCTGCTTGTATAGGCTCAACATGAGCAAAGCCAATCTGTGTCCTCTGGGGATGCATCCAAAACTGGTCCAGGGCAAAGGAAAGGGGCAATGCACGCGGGTCATGTGGCTCAGTTGTGGGAGGAGGAAAAAGACCTGGCATCCTTGGAGCAATGAGCCATTTCTTGACTTGCTCTGTGTCCGTCCACAGGACCTTAAATCTATATTTTCATTTACATATATTTCCTTATTAAAAGATAATGAACACAAAAGTCCATCAGGGTCAAAGTTTTCCCGACAAAAACCTGTGGACAAAAGGATGGAAATTCCACTGGAGTGATGTAGAAGGCTAGGTAGAAGTTTACAGATTGTACTCTGAATTGAACATCAGAAATAAGCCAAGAATGGGGGGGAGGGGTTACTCACGAGACTGAGGCAAGAGGATTGCAAGTCCAAGACTTACCTAGACTATATATTTGAGTTCAAGGCTAGCCTAGGCAAAGTAGTGGGACCCTGTCTCAAAATAGATTAAAAACCCAGCTCTGCTTCCTGGCCCCCTGGCATGTGAACAAGCAGAGGCATTTAGGAAAGACGTGCTGCTCCAGTGAGCTTAAGAAACATGCTGTCAGTCCCTGCTATGGAGAAGTCAGAGCCTGCTACAAAGCCTGCACACAGGAGGGCACTAAGTATTTTTTGCGGGAATCCCAAACCCAACAGGAAGGTTGCCAAATTCTCTGAAGCTGCACCTCTCGGACACAAGGGGGCGCTGTTCTCCTCATACGGCAGAAGGAACTCGGCGACTAGTGCTCCTGTGTCCTCATTGGCGACCACAGAGTGAGTGGCAGGCAGATTGGCTATGAAAAGATGCCCCCCCGCCCTCCGATGGAGACTCCACAGAGCCTCTGCCGGCGCTCCGCCTCTCTCTGCAGCGCCCAGGCTGGAGAAGGGACCTGCGCCTCCACCCGCGATGCGGAAGAGGAGGCATGGAGGCGGGCGGGCGCGGTCCTACTGTGGTCTATGGCTGCTCCTCGCAGGCGCAGTAGGTCCATGCGCTTCTGCGTTTTCCCGACAGGCGGCGCTGTCCTAAGGGAGCGCCGCCTGGCCCAGCCTAATTTTCTTTGTACCCACTTCCCGTTCCCAGCCGTAAACAAGGAGGCCAGTCCTGACTTGCAGCGCTTGCACCTCTCCCCTCAGCCTTTCCAGCCTCAGGCTGCTGTTCCCACCTGAGTTGTCCTAGCTGGTGGCTGTCATCCAGCGTTATCCTGGCTAACTTCCATGTCCATGCGGCTCTGTTAGGCCATTCTAAAACAGAAACGTCTTCCCTGGCACTTCATCACCCCATCAAAGAGGGTATTGTTGGATTGCAGCACCACGGAGTACAGAATTCCATTTGGACTCGATTCTTTCTTCAGGGGTAGTTCTGGTGGGTCGGGTGTTTCATGTTTGCTGGGAGATCAGGACTCCCTCTATAGCCTAGGCTGGCTGCAGCTTCGCAGCAAACTTCCAGCCTCAGTCTCTCAAAGTGCTGGCTTACAGGCGTGAGCCACCACATCAGATCTCAGGGTACTCTTGCCCGGGATTTGGGCCCAGGCTTTCTGCCAGGCAGAGCATTTATATTCAGTTTGTGGTCATGAAAACCAATCAGGCTGTACCCTAGAGACCTGGTGCATCAGCCTTCCTACAAAGGTAAAGTTTGGAGTTTGCAGTGATAGAATCACTGCGGCTAGTAAACCCAGGTCTAGCTTTTTTTTTTTGGGGGGGGGCGGGAGCAGAACACTTCTCCATGGGATAAGCTGAGCCAGAAAGTGTCTCAGGGACCTAGTGACTGCTACTCCAGAGAGAGTGTGCCCAGACCTCCTCACCTGCCACCACCGCTCAGGAGAAAAAGGTGTCATACTCTTCTTCCTAATAACTGTGATTGCCGTCACGGCAGATAGGAGAACAGAGGTATTCCTGGCGCTTTGTTGTGGGTTTTTCTCTACAGACCTGCTTTCCAGCCAGTTCTCTCTGCTCTGTCCCTGGAAGGCTGACCTTTAGGGACTCCATTCAGGGACAGCCTTGACTTTGGGTTAGGCCTGTAGGTCACTTGGCAGGTGAATAAACTCCAGGGACTTCCTCTGTGCCAGATCAACATCTATTGTGGCTCAGCTCTGCAGAAGACCTCTGTCCAGCCAGAAGTGAAAATGGCACCAACCACTGCCAGGCACTACCAGCCCTTGCCAATTTCTGTAACCTTGCTCATCTTTGTAAATTTCTGTTCTGCCTGTAAGAATGCTATCTGCCTCCTAAGAAGACCCCAGCAGACAGACACACCACAGTTTGTTTTCCTTCGCCTTTATTGTCTTTTGAAAGTGTGACTAAACCCACTCCTTGTACCCACGTATAAACATAATGCCTAGAGCCAGCCTCTGAGCTAAGCTCAATGACACAGAGATGAGAGATAAAGATGACCAGCTGACCACCAGACCTGGTGAGTCAAGGTTGACAGCCAGAGGAGACAGAGCCCAGGGAGGAATGAACATGTGAAACATTCCAGGCATAGACCTCCAGGCATGAGGAAGGGAAGTGGAATATTCCAGGCAGCTATGTGGACACTAAAAGAGGCCATGCGGTCCATACTGCGGGGATTAGCTAGAGTCAGTACACTCAGGGACGATGCTGGGGGCCAGAGTCTGGAAGCACATATTGGGTTTCCACTGCAGAAAACTCATTCTGGCAAGGACAGAGAGGTAGGGGTGGCAAGCTTGGGAACAAGGAGGCCAGAGGGGGATGCTTCTGGGATACAGATGGAGGTTGGTGGGGGATGCTTCTGGGATACAGGAGGTTGGTGGAGGATGCTTCTGGGATACAGATAGAGATTGGTGGAGGATGCTTCTGGGAAACAGGCAGACATAAGTTCATGATGTAGCAGGAATCTTAAAAGTTCTTATTAATGAAATCAAACCTGAGGCCAGTTATTGGGGTTAAGTTGGAAGATCAGAGAAGCAGAAGAAGCCACAGCTACCTCACCTCGCCAGTTCCTCAGCTGATCCTGTTTCCTCAGACTGGAATCCTCTAGGCCCTTATCCAAATGGATCTCAGCTGAACTGTGCTGCTCAAAGCCTAAATACTTAACCAGCCAAATGCTTAACCAGCCAAATGCTTCTAGTTTCTGGTTCTCGTACCTTATATACTTTCTGCTTTCTACCATCACTCCCTGGGATTAAAGGCGTGAGTTACCATGCTTGGCTGTATCCTTGAACAGATGGATTTCTGCCTCTGGAATGCTAGGATTAAAGGCGTAATCTTAAAATGTCTTATTAATAAAATCAAACCTGAGGCCAGTTATTGGGGTGAATGCTGCAAGATCAGAGAAGCAGAACAAGTCACAGCTACCTCACCTCGCCAGTTCCTCAGTTGATACTGTTTCCTCAGACTGGAAGCCTCTAAGTCCTCTTATCCAAATGGATCTCAGCTGAACTTGCTGCTCAAAGCCTAAATGCTTAACCAGCCAAAATACTTAACCAGCCAAATGCTTCTAGTTTCTGGTTCTCACACCTTATATACTTTCTGCTTTCTACCATCACTCTTTAATCACTGGGATTAAAGGCATGAGTTACCATGCTTGGCTGTATCCTTGAACACACAGAGATCCAGGTGGATCTCTGCCTCTGGAATGCTAGGATTAAAGGTGTGTGCTACCACTGCCTAACCTCTATGTTCAATATTGTGGCTGTTCTGTCTCTGACCCCAGATAAGTTTATTAGGATGCACAATATTTCGGGGAACACAATACCACAGCACCATGAATTAAGACAAATGGGAGAGTAGTGTGTGGAAGAGATAAAGTTCCTAGGAACTAGACCTTGCTGCTGGGCGCCCTTACAATCCCAGCACTGTGGGGACTGGAAACTGGAGGCTGCATTGTGAGTTCTAGGCCACCCTGGGCTGGATTGTGAGTTCTAGGCCAGCCTGGGCTACATAATAAAACTGTCTTCAAACGCAAACATGACCACCCCCACCATCATCATCAACAACAATAAACATCATTCACTAGTACATTGGGAGCAGGAAGGGGAAAAGGTAAGTCTGGGAAAACACTTCTGAACGGATGGCCATGACATTCTTCCATGGCAAGAGAGGCCATGTATTCCACTCAGTTTTATTGACACAGGTACCTGTGGGACAGGCAAGTAAAAAGAAAGGAAAAGAAAAGAAGCCTGCTAGGAAGCTGTAGATGTGGTTCTGAGTTCATAATAGTCTAGACTCACACTGTGTATTTTCTTCCTTTTAAAAACATTTATTATTTTATGTGTGTTGAATGTTTAGCCTACATGTATGTGTGTGCACCACATGTGTGCCTGGTGCCCTTGGAGGTCAGAAGAGGGCTTCAGATCCCCTGGGACTAGAGTTATAGACATTTGTGAGTCACCCTGTAGGTGCTGGGTCCTCCAGAAGAGCAGCTGGTGCTCTTAATCACTGAGCCATCTCCCCAGTGAGCTGTCTTGCAGAACATGGCATGTGCCAGTCATCTTGGAGACCTGCACAACAGTATGAGCGAGGATTGCAGATAAACTTCCCATGGGCCTGTGCTCTGCTATTTAATAAGAAG
This sequence comes from Onychomys torridus, assembly GCF_903995425.1. Lineage (NCBI taxonomy): Eukaryota > Metazoa > Chordata > Mammalia > Rodentia > Cricetidae > Onychomys > Onychomys torridus. The sequence goes on from NC_050445.1 coordinate 986,629, forward strand.
TAGTTGATGAGCAACAGTCACAACACCGACCATCTCAGGAGTACTGTCAGCCATCAGGTACTGTGCCAGGAACTTCATGGAGAGTACTGTGACCCCATTTGTTAGAATGCTCACGCCAACCCTATGAGGCTCCAACTAGGAAGAATTCAGAAACTTGCTCCCAGGCCACCACTTAGAAAATGTCCTCACAGGTAGGAATTTAGACACCAAAACTCAAGCTCCTGAGAGGTTCATTAATCCTTCCCTTGAGCAAATAGCCCAGTTACTGTCTATTCAGAGACTTCATTTCCCCTGTCAGAACAGGAGCCTTTCGGAGACTTGGATTCGCTGCCTTCCCTGCCTCCTGGTATCTCTCAAGTCCATATTTGTTGCAGGAGTTCTGAGCTTCTCCCACCTCCTAAGGGCGAGACTGATGAAAGCAGGTCTTGATGACATTCAGAATGATCATCACAAAGTTCATTGTGGGAGCCAGGCATGATGCCACTCTCCTGCACTCCCAGCACCTGGAAAGTCACCAGAACTCTGAGGCCAGCCTGGTCAACAACGCAAGCTCCAAGCCAGGTAGGACTATATAACCAGACCTTGTCCCAAAAATGAAACAAACAAACAAACATGGAAAAGAATATCCATTCTGAGGTGCAACTTGCACCCCAAAAAGTGAAAATATCAATTAACTAATTTACATTTTGCTCTGCCTGCTTTACCACACCCACACCCATTTGTCCCTTCATCCATTTGTACTCATTTCAGAGCTTGGTGCAAATATCTGTGATTAGCTGGAAGAGTATTTCTTTTGCAATAGCATTAGCCAGATTTCCATACTTGTTTCAGTTCTTTTTAAAATGTTTTCTTTAAGGTAAAATCAAGATATGACGAACATCTTGTGTGTGGTATATTCCCATTCTAGCTACTGAAGAAAATGACCACAATTTGCTTCCCAAAGTGAAATGTATTTGTTTTCCTAATAGTCCAAAATCAGTCCTGCTGGGTCAAAGTCAAGGCATCCTCAGGGCTGGTTCCTCCTGGAGGCTCCAGGGAGACCATCCATCTCTGCTTGTTCCCTGGCCTGGGGCCCTCTTTGTCACAGCACACTGACACCTCGCTTCTTAGTTCCCCTGCTTCCAGTGTGGCCTCCTGCTTTTTTCTTATACAGGTTGTTCGGGCTGCCCTCCCCATCTCAAGAGTGTCAACATAATCACAGCTGGGAAGCATCTGTCACGTGAGGGACACATCACAGGTCCCGGGGACCCAGATGTGGTCACCCTGGGTGTCATTCAGCCCACCGCCTGCATCATTTAATGAGTTTTCACAAATGTTCACACTGGGCAACCCAAACGCCCCTCAGGATGCAGAATCCTTCACCACCCTCGCAAAGTTCTCTGGGGCCCCTACCCGGGATGTTTTCTCTCACTCTACCCACCAGGGGCAAACAGTCCTCTTGTCACTTTCTGTGCTAATGAAATAATCGCCCTTCAACCTTTGAATCTGGCTTCTCCTACTTAGCAAAGTGTCACTGGGACTTGCCCATGCTGTGTTTATCAGTACCAGGTTGTTTCTTTTGATTGCTGAGTACTATCCCAGCAGGACAGACCTTAGTCACCTTACCCCGCCACCCTTCTGCGGATGGCATTATGGTCTTTGTTGCTGACGCTGCTTGTCCCTTGGCCTGTGATAACCTCCTTACCACTGACCTGTGTTCCTAGCACAAAGTCACACCCATAGGTCTCCCAGGACCCGGCATGAAGGCTGGGTCTTTGGAAAACATATTGTAAATCACCACCACACCTCAGTTCAGAGGACTGCTTCCTCCTCCTTACCCTGCACATACTTCAGTCTTCGCCCTTGACCGTTTTATGACCCTTACTTGTTCTTGGCTCCTGTTACTGGAGCCCACATCACCAGGGTCAGGAGCCAGGGTTATTCCACTCTGCTTATACATGGGGCAGCCTAGGGTGGAAGAGGTAAGGGTCTGGGGAATTGAAAGGAATTTTAGCATTCTCATCATTAACACAATGATCCTCACGTGTTACAAATAAAATGTCCCCATGAAGCACATGGCACAAATCAAGTGTCTGAAACAGGGATTAGTCCTTGGTTTGTGGAAGACGCAGACAAGGGGCCTGTAAATTGGTGATAAAGTTGGTCATGGGCCCAGGGTGGAGAGATCTACCTTGTTTCAAAAGCTGCAGTGAGTGTGAGAGACAGACAGGCAGTGAGCCCACTTCCCGCTGGTCCTGCTTCGATTTCTGTGATAAACACTGTGGAGAGGTTGATTTTTGTCTTACATTTACAGCCAAGGGAAGCCAGGGCAGGAACTCAAGCAGGGCAGGAATCTGGAGGAGGGAACTGAAGCAGAGGCCATGGAGGCATTCTTCTTACTGGCTTGCTCTCCATGGCACATTTGGATTAACTTTTTATACAACAAGTATTTTTCAGCACTTAAGTCCAAATTCTCTTTTAAAATCCAATGTCTCTTAACTATAGATTCCTATAAATTCTAAGTAAGTTATATATTTTTTTAACCTAAGAGGGAAGAACCAGGGCACATTTACAATCAGATCAAAGCAACCCCCAAACCCAGAGTGTATATAGCTCAATATGCAACACTTAGGAGTTACTTATGATCCTTTGGGCCACAAGGGGCTGGGAAGCCTCCAGCCCACAAACCTCTGCCAGTCTGCCATGCACAAGCAGCTTGTTTTGTAGGCTCATTCCACACTTGCCACTGCCCATGGTGGTCATCCCATGGTCTTCTCATGTCCACATCCCGCAGTCCAATATGCTGGAGTCTCCATTGCAACTGAAGTTGCATTTTCACTAACGGCAATTTTCCTTTTAGGGGCTCCCATCCTGCTATATGATGCCAAGTCTCAGCTTGTCTCCATGACCACTTGAATTGCGGGGGCTTCACTGCAATTGAGCATGCACTTTCACCTATGACCTCCCCTGGCCTCTTACATTCCAAGTCTCAGCTGTTCTCCATCACCCTTCCAATTCTGCAGTTTTCAGTACCATGTGGGATTCTCATACATTACCAAGTTGGGCTACTAGTTTGGGATGCAGCCTTAGCACCCTTTGGACCACATCCTCTGTGTGCTGACCCTGAGGAAATATCCCCAGAAGATTTTCCTCAATGATACTAGTCTCTTATTAATCACAGCACCATAGGCTCTCTAGCCTTTGGGATCCGAACAATACCAACAGCCCACCTAGGTTTTTAGACATTCAGCCTCAGAGTAAGCTCTATGCTGATGGATCTAAACCCTTTGGAACTGGACTGAGCCTCACTACCAGCATCTGTGGGTCTCCAGTTTACTGTTGTCCTGACAGGGAACTTCTCAACCTCTGTAACTGCATAAGCCAATCCCTCTAATAAATCCTTCTTTACTCGTCTCTGTCTCTCTGTCAAACCCCAACTAATACAGATTTTGAAAACGAGGATGGTTCTAGGAGCATAAAAAGTCAAGAAAATGCAAACTTAATTTGTTCTTTAACCTCATTAGACCTAAAAATGTTGAGGACTTTAAATTCAGATAGCACTGATAGTCTGTGGTTTGTTTGCAAACATGCAAAATAAATGTCCTGGGTGCTCCTGATCTGAGATGGAAGAAGCTTATGATCTTTGTGAACTTTGGTAGAGAACCAAGGGACATGGCAACATTTGCTCCCAGCATCTCAGGTCAAAGGGAGTGAGGAAAAGAAGGACCGTGAAGATTTGGCCTCTGCCTCCAGCTAAACATAAACACCCTGGAAGTTTCTAGGTGTGCCCTGAGCTGAATCCTCCTTGTCATCACAGGCTGAAACTTCTGAAAATCAAGGGCATGTTCATTGTGTATTTTACTGATTTACAGTGAATGCTGAATGCTCAACTTCTGAGGGTATCTGCTGTGCAGATGAGGTCACTGGTTGAGAAAAATTAAGATCTTGCAAGTTCAAATGAGAATGTGTGGAAAGATCTAGAAGAAGCTGGAAAGAGAGCTTCTGAATTTTCTGAATTTTGGTAAGCCTTGCTTATGAATGGAAATGGTTTCTTTGGCCCCACTTCTCCTCACATCCCATCAGTAGTGACCTCCTGTTACAGTGGGATCAGCCTTTCTACCTGTGTCTAGGGGCTAGTCCTGCATTGCCTTGGAAACCATAATGGCCTCCCCTGGGCAGTTGCGGTGTAAGATGACGTTAAGTCTCTCTGGGATCCAGTCTCACCACCCGACTCTGCTTCTAGGCCTACAAGCTAAAGTCCAGCAGGCCTCTAAAGTGAGACACAAAGTCTAATTCATGGTCCAAAAGAACTGAGTTTTTTGATTTATACAAACACAAACCCAGGGAATAGGCCTGTCAATGTAAAGATGTGAGATACTTGTGGAAGCAACGTAAATGTGGATCTGGTAGAAATTATTGATATTCTTCCCAAGACAGAGAGTATGTGTTTAATAGTGTAGATCAGGGAGTTAGAATGAGGCTAACAGTTTGGCTGCTTGGCTAAACCACGGACCAAAAAGTGGCCCACTATGAACAAGTTAGAAAGGTCTTGTCGCCTTTGGACTAGCATAGAAAGGATTCAAAGGTGTAGGGGTTGCAATGGCACCATGGAGTAGTCAATGTCTTCCAACATACTAGGAAGGTGCAGAAGACACACTTTTGACCAGTACTTTGAACAATGAGTTTTAAACAGAGCCACAGCATCTTGAAAAGCTCTGTGAACACTCTTCTCTATTGGCCAAACCTTACTGTTAGAACCACTACTACTCAGTTGGAAATGAAATGAGAATAATTTGACCTGAGGATGACAGGGACCAAGTGCTGACACTCCAGAACAAAAGGCACAGAGGATATGATTAACGAAATAGACATCAAAGACAAGGCAACAACCAGAACATGCTCAATTGTGGAGACCTCTGGCATTGAGCTGAACGTGCTGTTCTTAGAGGCAAAATAGATAAGATGTCATGTTCAATCTGGACAAGCAGAAAACTTTCACATCAGTTGAACAATGGTATATGTTAAATCAAAGAAACAGAGGATTGGTGGTACCCAATCAATTATCGGAACCCAGAGAATGATGGTCCCATACACTAAGCATTTAAACTGTCACTCTCTCTCCTGGGCTACGTCAAAGGAAACTGTGGTTTTGTTCCCCAGTATTATTGTGCATTTGGGGACAAAGAAATCATCACACTCTTGGGGAAGTACTGGTTCTGGACCAACACTGATTCCATAAGACCCAAACATCATAGAGCACCCAGCCAGTGTAGAGCCTATGGAGGTCAGGTGATCCAGGAAATTTCAGCTAAGCTCTGACTCACAGTGGGAAAAGTGGGTCCATGGACCCATCCTGTGGTCACTCCTCCAGTGATGGAATAAATAACCGGAATAGACTTCCTTAGCAGTTGACAGACTCACCATACTGCTTTCTGGGCTGGAGTAAGGGCTGTTGTGGAAAAGGCCAGAGCGTTTTTATAGGAGCGTCCAAATGGGAGATGCAGTCTTGACGAGGTTGTTGAGGTCAGTGTCACCATCAAAGACTTAAGAACACGTAGGTGATGCCTCATGCCACATCTCCATACCATTCTATATTGGCTCTTAGAAAAGACAGACTGATGAATTCTGGAGTCTTAACTAAGTAGTGTCTGCAATTGCAGCTGCTGTTCCAGATGCAATTCCATTGCCTGAGCAGATGAACACACCCCCAGGTCCTTGCTTATGCATCTATGGATCTGACAAGCACCCTTTCCATAAACTCTACCTGCAATGTTCACCATAAGCAGTTTAATTTCAGTTGACAAAAACAGATATACCTTCACCATTCAACCTCGGGGGTGTATCAACTTTCAAGCCTGATTCCACAGTGTGGTCCACAGGAATATGACCACCTTCTGCTTCCATAAGATGTTACTGATTCATTATATTGATGACGTGATGCTGGCTGGACCTGGTAAGCATGAAGTAGCATCCATTCTGGGCTCATTAGTAAAATACTTGTATGTCTCATGAATCCAATGAAAACAGAGATCTTCTACCTCAGTGAAATATCTTGGAGTCCAGTGGTATGGGCCACGATAAGGACAAGATAGCCACTGAAGGTGAAGGACAGTTGTTCCATCTCTCCTCTCCTGTAACTGAGAAAGATGTAACCAATACCCTCTGCAGACGGGTATGTGAATGAACTCTAATGGATAATGTCCTGGGGAAGCCTTGCCCCTCAAAAGGGTTTAGCCAGGGAGGAGGTTTGGGTCCCTGGTTGTTAGCCAGGCATATGGGACAAGCATGGTACATTGCTTCACCGTGATTCCCTGTCCTGCTCCCATAAAGAGCCTCGAAACCATTGTCATGGTGGTGTCCTGTCCTACATAAAAGTTATCATGAAAGGCCTGAGCAGCCTCCCACCATCCTGCCTTAGGCAACAGCAACCTTTCCTTGTGTGCCTGTCAATCACATTCTTCTCTCAATCTTCTTTTCCCCCAATAGGTCTCCTCCCCACTAGTCTATCTTGGTTCTAATTTCTGGTGAGACCAAGCATAGTTGAGATAGGAGGGATTCTTAAGGCAACTGCCCTGGCTTCCTGGTCTGTAGGAGGCATGGAGGTCTTTGTGTTCACAAATAAGCACTAGGGGAACCTGGAATGTTAAGCACATTCAAGGGTTGTTACTTCAAGAGAAGAAATGCAATCCCTGTTATCCATCCAGAAAGCTGGAGCAGATGTGCTTGCTAGCCTGGTGACCTTTGCTCTATCTGTACAGCTGGAGAGTTTCCGGCACTGGACCCTCCCTGAGACTCTTATTATAAGTGTGTTTTTCTCAGTCAAGCTATAAAGCCTACCTTCATGGACTTTCCAAAGCCTTCTATGTAGTTACGTTTGAACTGTATTTGGCTTCTTTTGTTCCTTAAAGAAACTTATGTGTGCTTGCAGGATTGAGCGAATTTTTACCAGAATAGTTTTCACCAAATTGTGCTGTGTTTAAATATGCCTAAAATAAGCCACCTGGACTCCCAAAGTCTGAAACAACACTGGCTACTGAGATGTGTTGAGCCAAACAGTCTTCTTGCTTCCCGTGGCTCATCTCCCTGCAGCAGCCTAAGGTTGCAAAGACCCCCACAAAGGTCAATTTTTCTATTGCCCTCAGAGGTCTCACTGCCATCTCTTGATGGCCCTTGGCATTAACCACTGTTTGTTTAGGGATATGCATTGCATCAACATGACCTTTCACCTCAGTAACAATTGTGGACTGAGAGGATGGTTCACCTACAAATACAGGTAAAATTGAAAAAGCTGCCCGTGTACCTATAAAAAGATGAATCTGCTTTCCCATAATGGTCAAAGTCGCGCTGTGCTCCCCAGAGGGGATGATGATATTCTCCAGTGAGGACAATAAGGATCCCTTCAGACCTCCCTAGTCACCCATGCCTTCCATAGCCACCAGAGTTCTAGACATCTCTTGTGTCTTCCAAGACTTGGGACAGTCAAGTCTCCAATGCCAGGTGTCCCATCCAGTTTCCTGGTAGACAGGACAGGTGCCAGTTGACATCGGCACGGTCTTTCCTCATCTTGCATTTAAAGCCAGTTCCCCCAGGCTCCTCTGGACCTGTCGGCACTATCCAGGGCATCTCCGTTTCCGGTCACCACTTTCTAGCTCTCCTTTGGCCCTTTGTTTTGTTCTTCCTTCTCTCCTCTAGGTCCTGATTGTTAAGGACGGTGAAGGCCAAATCCACCAGCCTACCTAGATGGCCTGGTGTGTAATTTTTGGAGTTTTCTTCTTATGCCAGGGGCTGCCTGGGTGATGAAATCTTGCCCCAGGAGTTGTAGGGTCTAGTTAATACTTCTTTCCTTCCTTCAGGAAGGGACTTTAGAGATTGTGTCCTCATAGGTTCCTTCCTCTGTATTGCACAAACATGTCACCAGCCTCCCTTCTAGCATCATGTCTTTGCCATGAAGAGGACAACCCACAGCCAGACATATGGGCAGGGAAGACCAGGAGCATCGATAGCGATTGCTCCTAGGTGTGTCTACAGAGGGCTGGTGCATGGTCAGAGCACTGAGTGGGGAAAGACATGCCTGCAGTGTGGGTGGGCTCTGGCCGGTCAGCTGGGGCCTAGAGCAAAGACAAGGCAAGTTCCTCCTGTGCTCTTCTGTGCTGGTGTGTCAACTCCTGGATCTTCAGGGTTCTGTCATTTTCCACTGCTCATGAAAATGGCCTTTTAAAAGTTACTTCCTTGTGTTTCGTGATACTTTCCCTCATGTAAGATATAGATCAGTCACCCATTTCATTTTTGGCATTACTCTGCATCTGGCAGATTTCATCCCTGTGGTAAGTGGGATAAGGTGCTGGGATACAAGGTGGGTACGTTCTGTGTACTTTTAGCAAGAGAAGGAAGGGGCATATTTATGTTTACAGAGTAAGAGTTAAGGGTTCAAGAACATATTTATTTCTTGATAAAAGATAGGGCTCCTATCTTCTTCATGGGTGATCAGAACCACCTCCCATTGGAGCCACTGGGTAGGAAAAGGGTCTCCGCTTTAAGGAGAGGTCATCAGTGGCTAGAATGTGATTTTCTATCTGATTCTGAGAGCTTAAAATAAGAAACTAGTAATTGTCTCTCAAGACTGTCACTCAAGATGGGTGACTGATCTATATCTTACACGAGGGAAAGTATTATGAAACACAAGGAAGTAACTTTTAAAAGGCCATTTTCATGAGCAGTGGAAAATGACAGAACCCTGAAGATCCAAGCCTGGTCCCACCCAGCCTGAAGGGCTAAATCATAGGATTGACTTCATCTGAACTCATTTTTGTCCATCTCTTTGTTCAGGTAGATAATATGCAGTGGTGTTATGGTTTTCCTTGCTATTTATAAAACTCTCATGCTCTTTGGCAAAATATGAGAAGGCCCTAAGCTGGAGAAGTAGCTCCTAGGCACTGTTGTGGTGAGGAGCTCCAGGGTCATGCTCTCTTGCAGTATGCATGTGTGTGTGCATGTGTGTGTGTGTGTGTGTGTGTGTGTGTGTGTGTGTGTGTGTGTGTTCATGTGTGTATGTGTGCATGTGTGCATGTGCATGCTCGAACATATACATAAGGAGCCGGTGCAGAGTGTCTTCTTTGCTCATTGTCTGCCTCACATTTTTGAGACAGACTCTCACCAGATCTGGAGCTCACCCAATGGCTAGACTGGCTGGCCAGCAGGCTCTGGGGATGCCCCATCTCTGCCTCCCCAGTGCTGGGGTTTTAGGAATGTATCACCACGCCCAGCTTTCAAAAAGTCTTTGTGAGTGCTGGGGATCCAAACTAAGGCCCCCACGCTTGTACCACAAGTACTTTAGCAACTGAGCCATCCCCCAGCCCCTCTCTTGCATTCTTCAGGGGCTAGTTGCCTACTGAAATGTGGCTTCCTACCAAGTCAGCTGCCTTCTGAGGCCCACATAGAACGCAAATGTTGATCATCCTATTCAAGCTTGCTCTGTCCAGTCCATCCTCAGCCACCCTCAGACCCAGCACTGCACCCTTTTGTTCTTAAAGCAAGACCCCTTGCTTCAGGTTCACTGTTTCAACAAGTGGGGACTCTAGGGGAATCAAGCTGAAAGACTGGGAAGCAGAAGAGGAACAATTATATCAGCATGATCGAAGCCCAGAACCTGTGATCTGAGACTTCGACCTCTGCATCTGCCATCGATGCCCATCTGCCTGGAGCCTCTCCTCCTGGTACTCACTGATATGGGCCTTCCAGGGCCCTCTGCAGTGGCCTCATTTCCCCCACCTTCATCCTATCAACCTTTAACCTAACTACACAACTATGGGAGCTGACTCCCCTGCCTCGATGCTGTCTGCTCCCCTCCCATTCATGATCTACTAAATCCAAGGCAAGGTTGTCTATGCATGGGCTCAGAGGGAAACAGCAACCTAGTGCCCCAGTGAAAAGGACAGCAAGGCAGAACACTGAGTCAAGTGCAGCCCTCCTGGGTCACTGGGACGTGCACAGCTACTCCAAGACCCGTGATGCTACTTGAGGGCACTTTCCCAGGGATCCGTGACACATAGCATTGAGGAACGTCCCCAATTCTAACAGAAACTGCTGTGCAGACATAGTGAGTTCACGAGGAAACATCCACACAGAAGCTTTCCCATGAAGTGAGGAGGGCATGAGGGGAAAGATGAGGAAGAGGTATGGGGAGATGTGGGGAAAGAATGGGGAAGAAAAATGAGGAAACCTTGTGGGGAAAACACTGAAAGATCCATCAGCCCCAAATCACAGGAAAGAGCAGGCCCTTCTGTGGGGGTTGCTGGAGTCACCCGGGGTCTGCCAATCTTCCACGGCTCATGAGAGTGGCATATTCTAAGAGTCATCCTTATGTCTTGACAGAATTTTTTTCTCAAGTAAGATATGAATCAGTGTCCTGCTAATTTGTGGGCCTGTGATGTCTCCCTACCCATGATGCACTTTGTCCCCAGAACAAAAGTAGAGTCTATGTAGGGAGGTCTAGGGACAGGATCCTTCCATGCACAGCTGTCAGTGGAGAGAAGGGACACATTTCACTTTACAGAATATATGGGCTCAAGAATCTGTTTGTTATCGAATAAGGATCCCTGCCTATCTCATTCCCCATCTACCTCATTCCTCATCTACCTCATTCCCCGTCTACCTCATTCCCTCCTCATCTACCTCATTCCCTCCTCATCTACCTCATTCCCTCCTCATCTACCTCATTCCCTCCTCATCTACCTCATTCCCCCATCTACCTCATTCCCTCCTCATCTACCTCATTCCCTCCTCATCTACCTCATTCCCTGTCTACCTCATTCCCCCATCAGAGATTTCTTCCTTCTTAATCATTTTAAAATTGATTTATTTTATGTGTGAGGGTGTTTTATCTGCATGTATGTTTGTGCACCATGTATGTGCTTGGTGTGTAAAGAGGCCAGGAAGGAGTGCCAGGTCCCCGGGGACTAGAGTTACAGGTGGTGATTGTCAACCAAGTGAGTATCAGAACTGAACCTAGGTCCTCTGGAAGAATAGCAAGTGCTTTTAAGCCCTAAACAATCTCTTCAGCCCCATTTTTCAGTAATCTTAAAGAGAAGAAAGAGCCAATTCTCTAATCTCCTTTGGCTACTATCAGTTGACATATGACACTGGCCTTAACCTGTCCTTGGAAGCAGAAATCTCTTTCTGCTTGATATGGCAAGACAGACTGAGATTGGTTGGCAAACATTTGTGACCATCAACTTGACTTGAAACTATCAGAGTTTTTATTCAGGGCCCAGGACACAGGATCTAATTTTCTCTTAAAAAAAAAAAAGTCCTTGCAGCGACTGGCTTCAGACAATCAATTAGAAAGGCTACTGTAGGTAACAGAAGGTCAGTTTGTGGTGAAACAACATTTGGTGGCCAGAATATTTACATTGCTGCTTCACCCTGTAGACAGACCTACTCAAGAGGTTAGATCTGAACCAGGGGACAACTGAGTGTGCATTAGCACAATGGTGCTAAGCTAAGACTGGTTGAAGGACCCGTGCTCAGAAAAGCTGTGGGAGTGGGAACTGGGGCCTGTGATGGCTGCAGGATGCAAAGCCACAGATATGGCTGGAGCCTTGGCGGGGGTGGGGTGGGAGAGGAGGTTTCTCCCAGACACACACCCACTGGTGTCTTTCTCAGATAACAGCCCTGTTCCTGTTCGGAGCCCCTTTGGGGTTTAGTTTACATCCCTCTGCTTTGTATTGTTATCCGTGGGACCACTCTTCAGCTACGCTTTCCCTCTGGGTGTTGAAGAGGTGTCTAGGAGGTGGCCAGGGCCTGACCAGTTCCCTTCCTACCAGTCACGTCCACCAAGGCTTCTTAGTGCCTGCCAGGAGCCCATTGGCATCTTTAGTATTTGCATTCTACCAGTTGTGTTGGTTTTCAGAAGAGATCAGGGTCTCACTGAACATGTGACCTCTGCTGAATGTGTTGAGGACACTCCCCTCTCCTCTGCAGAGTACGCACTGATAAGAGACCAACCCCTGGACTTCTCATGATCCCCCAGTCCGAAGCTGGGTGACTCAATGTGAATGAGAGGGTCCTTTAAGAAAGATTCTTTAGCCAGGCAGTGGTGGTGCATGCCTTTAATCCCAGCACTTGGGACGCAGAGGCAGGCAGATCTCTGTGAGTTCGAGGCCAGCCTGGGCTACAAAGTGAGATCCAGGAGCTACACAGAGAAACCCTGTCTCGAAAACCAAAACAACAAAGCAAAAACAAACAAAAAAAAGAAAGGTTATTTAAACCCTTTTGGGTTCTGGCTGACTGTACATGGTAAAAGCCTTTTCTCTCCCTTGGTTCTGGCTTCACAGGTGCTGACTGGAAGCAAGCCCAGTTCCATAAGGCTTGAAGTGAGAGTAATGGGTTTTAATTTTAGCTTCTGTAATTTTTGGATATTGGGGACTGTTTGAAATATAAAGAGAGAGCAGAAGACAGTAGCCCCCTTTATAGAGTCTACTTTTAAAAAATTAAAATTGCATGTGTGGGGGTGCTTTGCCTATACATGTGTCTACGGACTGTGTGTGCAGAGCCCATGGAAGCCAGATGAGGATGTTGGATGCTCTGGAACTGGATTTACAGATGTTTGTTAATCACTGTGTGGGTGTTGGGAATTGAACCCAGGTCCTCTGAAAGAGCACTCGGTGTTTTTAACCACTGAACCATCTTTCCAGCCCCTGGATCATTTTTTTTTCACAACTTATTTATATACTTAGCTCTGTCATATCCCTCTGTATTTGGCAATCACAATAATCTTGAGAATAAATTCTGTACTTTCAGACAAAATTTTAAAGAAGTCTCATTTGGGGGCTGTCATCACACAGAGCGGAGAAAGAGGCAGAACCTTGTCCCCTGTGAGCCTGGCCTTCAAGTCTCTCCTGAAGCGTTTATATTTGAAGCCAATCTTTACATCGGCCAACTGACCCCAGACCTCTGATTCCATCTCACACACGGTGTCACCTCCCTGAACTCCCAGATGGCATCAGTCTTCCCCTAAGTCCTTTGGTTCTGTCCCTTTAAGAAAGACAGGCAGTTGAGGAGATGGAGAGCAAGGGCTTGCAATCTTTGCCCAAATGTTATCTGTAATTGTCACCAATCATTAACTGCAGAAGGGAAGGACTGGGCCTCAGAAGTTGAGGTCATCAACAACAATATGAAAGGCCTAGCAGCTGATCATGTGATATGGTGAGCCCAGAAGAAAGGGCACAGCCACAGAGCCTGAATCCTCAGATGTCACACCTCATTTCCCCCAACCACCATATTCATTAGGCTTACATCAAGGCCAGTGGGCTCAGCTGAGATGGTGTAAGCCAACACTGGAATCTAAGGCAAGAAAATCGCCATAAACTCAAGGCCCCTGTGGTCCACACATGCAGTCTAAAGGACAGTATCACCTTAGCTTTTCTGCCTGCTTGCCTCTGTCCCTTGGGCACGGCCCCAAAGGCTTCTCCTCTAAGTCTCCATGGCTTCCTTAAGTCCCTCTCACTTCACACTCCACGAGTTCCTGACTTTGCCCCACCCCAACCCATCTCCTAACACAGCCACACAAGCCCACGCAGTGCCTCACATGCTGTCCTAAGGATGCGGTACTCATGTGACTACTGCCATCCTCTCCTTGTCGGGAAAGCCCTTGTCCTACTCCTCAGCCTTGTCATGCCCACATGGGCTCCTCTCTGTGGCTCCTTGGAGCCTCAGCAACCCACGCCAGAGCACAGGCCTAGGAAGTCACTCGCCTGTGACTGCTCCAGGCTCCATACAATGAGGTGGGAAAAAAGGGTGTGTGTGGTTGCACGGTGTTCATCTCCAAATCATGTAATTCCTGTGCTTCAGAATATGAGTCTGTTTGGAAATAGGCTCATTACAGATGGATTATTTAAGATCAAGTAGGATGGGCAGTAGATCAGTGAATAACAGATGTCCCTAGACCACTAGGAAAAACAGGGATGCAGGGCAGGACACCAGTAAGAACAGGGGCAGAGGCTGGAATAGTGCATCTATAAGTCAAGGGGTAGAGGATGGCATCAGGATACTGACAACTCCAAAAGCTGGAAGATGCCGGAAGGATCTTGGAGACGGAATGTGGTCCTGCCAATGCTCTGATTTCAGGCATCTGGCCTCCAGAGCTGTCAGAGAATCCGATTTTGCTATTTTATACTCTGGTTTTTGGCACTTTGCAGCAACATCCCAAGAAGACTAACATGACAGAGTCCTGAGGCTCAAGGGTTTGTAGAGAAATGTCAACCCTACAGCTGGCTCTCCAGCACTGCTCCTATTGCATTTACTCTATGCCTTCGGTGGTGCTATTTTATTTGTGCTGAAATGTGATATTTTATTTGTATGTTAATAAAAGTTTGCCTGGAGATCAGAGGTCACACAGCAAGCCATAAACAGAAGTCAGGCGGTGGTAGCCCACACTCTTAATCCCAATCACATGGCAGGCAGAATCTCTGTGTGGTCAAGGACACAGCCAAGTGTAGTGATATGAGCCTTCAATTCCAGCACCAACCATAGAGACCTGGAGGTCTGCTTAGACAGGCAGTAATGAGGAAGTCATGTGGCTGGGCTTAGAGCCAATGAGAAGGCAGAACAGAAAAGCAATAAAAACACAGGTTAGACAGGAAGAAGCCCTCTCTGGGAAAGCTACAGCATGGTGGTAAGCTGAGGCTAGTCATGGCTCTTCACTATTGCTCTGATCTCTTCAGCTATTACCTCTGTATTTGGCTCTGTGTTTCTTATTTAATAAGACTGTTTAGAAATTCGTCTACATTTGGTGCCCACATGGCAAGAATTCATTAAAAAAACCATTGGTGGCCTTACAGGCCAGGGGTTACAGCCCCAGGCCCAGCCAGAGCTACAAGCAGTCCGGCTGCACATAGCCAGAGCTACAAGCAGTCCGGCTGCACACAGCCAGAGCTGCACTCAACTGTAGCTACGAGCTGTTTCGGGCCTGAGCCACTTGTAACTCTGGCTCCTTTAAGCTCTCGCCACATGAGTTGTTGATCTGGCCACAAGTAGCTCCAGCTGCATGTAGCCGGACGCTTATAGCTACAGCCTTCTCGTAACATTGCTCTATGTATTCCTTTTAGTAAAGACACAAAACCTCCTTGCACGTTTCAGATCTCTGTATGCACATATTCATTGTCCTCTCCTTTCCTCAACCCTGCAGGGGTGAGGCTGGTAGAGTTCCAGCTCTCACTGCCATCTGTACTTCAGTTTGGTGACCACATTCACTCATCCTTTCTTCCCTGACATCTATTATTTAATCATGCACATCAGCTGCAGAACTGACCCAAACAATGACCTCAGAGGTCCATACAAAGCCCCATCTTACTTTTGTGTGTCTATGTATATGTGTGAATACAAGGAGATACCAGTGTGTATGCATGAAGGTATTTGTGTGTATGTATGTATATGCATGTATATGCATATGTGTGTGATAGGGATGCCCATGTGTGGGTATGTGTGTGCACATGTTTATGCCCTGTATGTGGAGGTCAGACAATAATCTTAGATGTCATTTCCCAGCACTCTCCACCTTTTGTTTAAGGCAGGGTCTCTCACTGGTCTGGAACTTCTCCAAGTGGAGTGAGCTAGCTAGCCAGTGAGCCACAGGGATCTGCCTGTCTCTATCTCCCATCTTGCCATCACTGAGATTGTAAGTGTGCACCACCAGACCTGTATTTTCATGTGGATTTTGGGGATCTGGACTCAGATCTTGTCATACAAGTGTCTTACTGGCTGAGACATCTTCCCAGATCTTATCTTTCTTACATATGTACCTGCATATACATGCATATGCATGTGGATTAACTTTAAAACCATTATTAAAATGAAAGCAGCCAGTCACAAAAGATCCTTCATGTGATTCAATGTATATAAAACAAGTTTGCAAAGGAAATCTCCTTCCAAATCTTACAGAGCAGCTCTGAAACATCACTCCTTTTGCATTTATTCTATGCTACCTTGTAGTAGGCACTCCCATCTCTGGCAATGTTGTGCAGCTCTGTAGCTGGATAAAACTTTCCTGCCCACTGCACTACCCAATTAGCCAGTCAGAGGCTTAATATTAATTACAAACTGCTTGGTCTAAGGCTCAGGCTTAGTGCTAGCTAGCTATTACATCTTCAATTAACCTATTTCTATTAATCTATGTATTGCCATGTGTCTCGTGGCTTTACCTGTATTCCATTACATCTTGTTCCCCTGGCAGCTCAGTGTCTCTACTGACTCTGCCTTTTTTCTCCCTGTCTCTTTGCTTGGATTTCCAGCCTGGATATAACCTGTCTTGCCATAGGCCAAGGCAGCTTCATTATTAACCAATGGTAGCAACACATATTCACAGCATACAGAAAGACCATCCACAGCACAGCTTTTTTCTCAGAATTTAACAATCTATCCTGGAGGAGGTCTTAAAAAGGTGAGGAAATGTACAAGGCCCAGGAAGCTCATAAAATTATAGTACTCACAAGGCCCCTCCCCAGCTTCTGTAAACAGTGAGTGATTTCCCGAGGACATTCTCTCCAGTGGAGCCAAACACATTAGACAGGGAGCTTGGAGGGATTCAGCTCTTGTGAGTCATAATCCATGCTTGGAGAGGTCTTACAGTGATGTAGCCATCTTTGAGTTGCCCATGCTCCTGTACGTGACCTTTCACCTGTGTCTCCATATGAATTTTCAATAACACCATTGATTCCCCAAGGTAGAGTCTTGGGGTGGAACTTTGGTCTGTCATTGGTACCATATTTGTTTGTGTCTCTGCAGGAAAAGTCACATCACTCAGTTGCTGACTCATCTGACACTGACAGAACCAGAAATGAGTCTAGGAAGAGTTGTCACATGGCCCCTGCTATGGATGGTGAGCATGTGATGAAAGTTAACAAATCTGAGAGTGGGTGTCTGTAGGGACAATCCCAGCATGGCTGCCTTTATCCTGTGGTAATGGGATGGTGTGTCTCCTTGCTGTAATGGCAGTGGCATGCTCCTGGTGATGAGTAACAGGACATATAGATAGAGTAAGCTGTCCGAGAGAGGAACATCCTTATGGGGAGATCCCAGGGAGGCCTCCACATGGAGTGAAATGACATGTCTTCTTGATGAGTGAAGTTTGATACTCAAGTAGGGGACATCCTTTTAGCTGGTAAGCTAGAAACCATTTTATCATTCCTGAAAGTAGCACTTTTGGAACAGGACCACAATCGGGTTGTGACAGTTGTTGCATGGTCTTTGATGTGGGTAATAAGACATGCAACTGAGGCGTGGCTGTCTTCCCAGAAAAGGCTTGCTTGTGTAAGGGAGGAAATACAGCAAGAAGGATTCTCCTCCACATCGGCCTCGAGTTTGTCAGGAAAAGGGGAAGGGGGAAGGATGAGATGGAGGTGTGGGATTGCCACTTCTTACAGTTAGCAGGGTGCAAAGGAAAGAGAGTACAATTAGATCCATGCCACAGATCCATTCCTAGAACTCCAAAACTTGGGATTTCTAGAAATAATCAGACAATGAGGAGGAAGTAGGAGAGGGGTCAACGTGATGAAAGATGCCCTTCTGGTCCAACCGTTAATACACAAGGGCTTCAAAATCCATAACCCAGCAATCAGACAGGGATCTAAATAATGGTCCAGTATGGTAACTATGGTAACCAGGTAACACTGCATCTCAACTGCTTAAATTGGGGGAAATTTTTAAATGGGGAATTAAAGAGCCTTCTATGGGCCGGCTTATGAAGCTTTGAGACATGTGGGCAGATGGGATTTGTCTGAGTGCTGTGGAAGCAAAGAGGCAATAATATATCTACCCATCCTCCTTGAGACAGAGACTGTATGGCCAGACTCAGTACAAGGGAACTCAGTCCCTGAGAGACCAGGGACACTTGTATGACTGGGTGAGGTCCTTGTAAAAACTGGGGACTAGAAGGCAAGAAAGAAAGGACAGTCATCACTGAGGGAAGTGGGATGCAGGGCATATAGTATGTGATGACCTTAGGTAGGGACGTGTCCACAGAAATGGAGTTGGTTGAGCAGGGACTGTTACAGAGTTTTAGAGGCACAGCTGAGCCCCAGGGTGGGTCATGATCTTTATGAGGAGGGAGGGGCTCTGGCAGGTCTGAATGGTTTAAACCAACATATAAACCAGGTTTCATAAAAGGCTAGATCAATAAAGGGGGATAAGAGGTCTGTGTGGCTCACTCTCAAGCAAATGCAGCAGCATTTTTATGAAACCAAAGTTCATAAAGAAAATATTACCAAGAAGCCAAATTCAGTGCTTGTGAGCCCCTGGGGAGCTTTGAAGCCTGCGCAACAGTTCGGGTCGGGGGAGCGAATGATGGAGTAGCACAGGTGAAAAAGACCAAAGTTATCCTAGGGGTACACAGTGACCCCCGCCTCCCCAGTATGCTGTGCATGTCCCCTCTTCAGGAAAGTGTTCTCAAGGTGGAAATTGTTCCCTGTCCCAGGGCACTTAGAGCAGTCAGGTGTGGTCAGTAGAAAGTGACGTCCACAGCCCTGGTACAAAGGCTGTCAGCATCAGAGAGACAGCAGCAGCCATGGAAGCAGCAATATCCTCATCCTCCCCAGAAGAGGAGGCCAAACGGCTCGTGGAAAATGCCTATGGTGATGGGGGCCAGATGAGGTGGTGTCTTTCATCGACGCTGTTACTGCTCTTCTGAGTAGAATGACTGGTAGAGGTGATGGGGTAGTTTTGTGCTGTGCTGGACCTTGCTAACATTTCTTTCTTTCTTTCTTTCTTTCTTTCTTTCTTTCTTTCTTTCTTTCTTTTTCTTTTTTAGTATCCTCTTAACCATCTGAGAACAAGTGGCATTTCTTTTTTGGAATGGACAGCAGCAGGCCTTCAGAGATCCTTCTCACTCTGTGAATTTCATTATATAATGCTAACCCTTGAGAGCCATACAGAGTTGTAAAAGCATCTGGGAAGACAGTAGAAACATCAGTTAAGGAGTTTGAACAAAAATGTGGTGAGAAGGGGCACTCCCAGACCCTCTTGAAGTGTTTAGTGAAGACAGCAGTGCCAAGGGTAGTCTAACTCCCTAAGAATCAAGGCCATGGAAAATTGTGAGGCCCCCACAACATACAGGCTATTGCCACTTCTACTGATTATACTCCATAACTAGATAAGTCCCATTGCTGAAGACACCACATGCTTTTGCTACAGGGCATAGAGAACCAGTCTGGGCCTGAGCTGGAAGGCTTTTCCTCCATGGCTGGCTTTTATAGTCCCAGACTGGGAAGAGAATTATTACCAACAGTTCCACTCAGCTCTGGACCCTGCGTGCTCTAACACCAACATGCCAAGCAATGCATGCCTGATGGTGCTATAGTGGCACAGCTACCGTGGGTACCAACAACTGATTTCCTGCTGGCTTTAAGGTCCACTATGCAGGAAGTAACCACACTTGGAACTATAATCCAGAACAAAGATCTGTAATTAGGAATGTCAAAGGCCCCAGTCGGGAGGCCTCTGCTATAGCTTTATTAAACAGATGTGATATGCCCAGTAAATTGTTTTCTAAATGCTTGTGCTTATGCCCATAGATTATCAGTTCTGTCGGCCTTGGCCTTGAGAGAAAGTTCTTTTTTCACAGTGGATGGTGGTTACTGCAGATATTAATAACTGGTCAAGCTGCTGAGAATAAATGACTCTCAGTGTGGTATAAAGTCCTATGCTCAACCACAAATGGAAGAAAGTAGTTAGACCTTTATATTACACCACACCCCCAAGACTCAGGTAACATGTGAGAAGGAGTCGAAAGAATGTAGCAGTCAGAGGAAGAGGCTGGGAGTGGTATTGTTATTTCCTCCTAATTGAAGCATTCCCTTAGGAGGACGAGGGAGGCTCCTAAGACCTGGGAAGCTAATAAAACATACAAGGCTCGGGAAGTTCAGAAACTTACAAGACCTTTCCCTAGGGTTAGTAAACAGGAAGCAACTGTCAGGGATGCAGCTTTCGTGAGTTGCCTTCCAGTCATTCCTGTTTTGTTTTTTGTTTTTGTTGTTGTTGTTGTTTTTGTTTTTTTTTAAGTAACTCCATAACCTCATTGTCTTACCAATCAAGACTTAGGTGGATTGTGTCTTTGGTCTGCCTTCAGTGTCCTTTCTGGGGATGAACAGATGTTTGTTCTCATCTCCTCAGCATTCAGGGAACCGCTCTAGTGAATTGAACATAGCTCATTGTGTGTATTGGTTCTTTAAAGCACACCCAGTGACTTTGTGCGCATTCCTTTTCATTTTAGTGTGGCAGCATCATGCTCAGCCATTCAACCTGCTTCTTCCCATGATTTTAAGCTCCTCTCCTGTGGGTTTCTATGTGAACACTTTGAAGGAGACTCCGTACAGTGGGGAGCTCCCTCCTCGACCCTGGATTAGGCACAAACCATACCCAAACACATGTTTTCACAGAGAGATCCCTTATTAAGCAGGAGGAAAAAATGGCTGCTTTCTGACTCAGCAGAAAAACAGCAGCAAATGACCTTTCAGGGGTCATTTTCAAGAGGAAGAAAAGGGGGGGGGGTTCTGTGTTAGAGTGAGCTAGGATGCAGTGGTGTATTTTGATTGCGCATGCTAATTAGGTAAGCCAAAGGGGGCTTTTGACTGCTGGACATTGGTGGTCAGCCTCAGGAATGAGTCTGGCATAAGAAAGCATCCAGATAAGGAAATAGACCTTGATGGCTAGCTTTAGGGAAGTAATCTGTGCTTTACAAGGGACAGGGAGAGGGAAAGGGGAAGGCCTGCCAGCATCACGTTTGCCAAACCTGGACCTGCTAGATCCTTCACACTTTGTGTCCACAACTGTGTGGTAACTACTGTCCTCGGGATGAGCCCCAACAACCTCCAGCTCCCATCTCTACAACAGCTGAGTCCATGCTCCACTTCTGGGCCTGTCAGAACCTCTGCCATACACACCGAGAAGCAGAATTGCTGATCTGCAATCCAGAACAGATGTACCAACTCTGCCCCTCCGCCACAAGCTGCACCAGAGGCTCCTCTTTCCTACACATCTATGGCAACACTTGGCATCCTCCAGCTGCCCAATTTCTGCCATTACTGGGTGTTAACTTTGGATTTTTCCAAGTGGCTACTACATTCACTCTTGAATCCCTTTTTCGTCTCTTTTAAGTTACCTTTGAGATTCTTTGCCCAGGATTCCATTGAGATTGCAGTCTCTGGCTAATTTGCAAGCATCCCTTGTGTAATCTAGATATTAGTCCACTCATGTTTTTGAAAATCCACTCTATTGTGGAAATCATATATACAATTCACTCTTTTAAAGAGTATACACCAGTAGATTGTGATATAGGACAGATACATACCGCTATCAGTAATTTTAGAACATTGCTCTCAGCTCAAAGAAAATAAGCCACAATTATATATCTCACCCCATCTTCCTATCCCATCTCCAGTCCCCAGGAACCAGTGTGCTTCTAATCTACTCCACAGATCACATCCCTTCCTGAGATGTTGGCTTCTCTGTACACTTCCTGCAAACAGAAAAATCTAATCTATGGCCTTTTGTAAATGGCTTTTTTCATTTAACACAGTGGTTTTAGTGTCTGGCAATACTGTAGCACATATCAGTATCTTTTCCTCTCTGTGGATGAACAACTGTCTACCAGTTGTTAAACATCTGAGTTTCTTCTGCCTTTTGGCAATCATGACTAATACTGTTGTAAATATTTTTGTGCACACATCTACGTGAGCATATGTTTTTGTCTTGAGTACTTATCTAGCAGTGGATTTCTGTGTCATATGGAAAGTTCATGTTATTCATATTTTCTGAAATAACTGCCTCATTTTACACTAGCACCAACTATGCATAAGGGTTCAGATTTCACCCTATCCTGCCAACACTTGTTAATGTATCACGTTTTTCTGTTCTACATATTTGATTGCTGTTGTTGATATTTTTATCTGATGTGGCACATAGTAATTGTAAATATTATAAAATAAAAGGTGACATTTAAATACATAGATGCAGTATGTAATGATCAGGAAACTTGGCATGTCTGCCATCTCAGATATTTGTCACATGTGTTGAAAAATTTCATCACTGGAACTGAAAGACATTACGCTAACTGAAATAAGCCAGGCACAGAAATTCAAATTCTTTGTGTTTGCACTTATATGTGGAAATCCAAAAGCTGATCATTGATCTCATTAAAGTAGAGAATAGATCAGGGTGTGTTGGCACATGCCTTTAATCCCAGCCCTTGGGAGGCAGAAGTCAGCAGATTTCTGTGAGTCTGAGGCCAGCGTGTTCTATATAGCAAGTTTCAGGCCAGCCAGGACTACATAGTGAGAGAGATCCTGTCTTTACAACATTAGAGAATAGAATAATGGTCAATAGAGCCTAGGAAGAGGTGGGATGTAGAGAGGGAAGGACCAGTTTAAAGTTGCAGTTGGATAAGTGGAATAGCCTTCAATGTTCTATAGCACAGTGCGAAGACAGTAGTTGACAGCAATGAACTATTTCCAAGCAGCAGAGAGGGGTTTGAAGTTGTCCTGACATTGATGTGTACATCTCTGGTGACTGAATTTAATGAGGGATTTTCTTCAGATCAGTGTCTGCTCAAATACTTGCCCCTTTTCAAATAATAATTCACTTTTGTTTTTAATTGTGTGTGTGCTGAGGAGGGTCAATGCTCATGAGTCTGGATGCCTGAGGAAGCCAGAGGTTTTCAACTTGGATCTGGAATTATAGGAACTTAGAAGCTGGGAGTCAAACTCAGGCCCTCTGAAAGTGTAGCATTCACTCTTAACCACCAAGCTGTCTCTCCAGCCCCATTTGCCCATTTCAAATGGAATTGTTTGTCCTTCTTTTATTGAG
This sequence comes from Onychomys torridus, assembly GCF_903995425.1. Lineage (NCBI taxonomy): Eukaryota > Metazoa > Chordata > Mammalia > Rodentia > Cricetidae > Onychomys > Onychomys torridus. The sequence continues at coordinate 1,009,459 of NC_050445.1, forward strand.
CCCAAGTCCTCTGCAGATGGCATCCTCTTCGGATTGATGAACATTTTCTCCATCACTCCCTTTGCACCTTTGAAGAGTATAAGTGTAAATGTTGCTACTGCCCTCCTCAACTGTTGTATTTCACTAGGGTGTGTGTGTGTGTGTGTGTGTGTGTGTGTGTGTGTGTGTGTGTGCTTTTGGGGGTGATTGCTGAGACTCCCATATCAAACCAAAGGGTAAGAAGATCTACTCTCTATTTTCCTCTAAGAGTTCTGTGCTCCTAACTTTCTATGTAGGGTTTTGATCCATTTCAAGTTCACATTGGTGTGAGGTGAGAGGTAGGGGTCCAGCCCCACCCTTCTGTGTGTGACACCTCCCTTCACTTGTAACCTGAGCAAGCATCTTCTCGTGTGACTCATTGCTTTCCTCTATAGCAGTAAAAGGTTAGGCTTTCCACTGTCAGGTTGTTCCTGGGACTGTCTTCCGGTCTAACCCCCTTAACTCTCTTTGGAATTATTGAGCCCACAAAGGAGAATCCCCAACTCTAAAGACAGAAACTTGCGTTTCACTGTTCATCATCACTGTGATAGTTAAAGCTACTTACCCCTCAAAGTCCCAGAATATTGAGTTAAGTGTTTTCTTCTCTCTTCATCTAGCTGCCAAGAGATCCTGGAATGACTTGCAAGGCAAGCAGGAGACAGAGAGGGACAAGGCCCACATCACCTACCCAAACACAGCAGCCCCAGAGAGGCACCCTCTGTCCTCTCTGAGCACTGCCAGGGTCCCAGTGTGCTGAAAATATCCCTCTGTTGTCTCAGCTAGGCAGCTCCTCTCTCTTTCAAATGGCTTCCTCTCTGATCTCACGTTCTATATCTGCATCCACTGCTCTTTTTTATCTTGTGTTTTGCTTTTTGCTATAGGCAACTGTCTTCCTCAGTCCTACTTTGTTGTGGATGGCTTCCTGCTAAGAGCTGCTCAGAAGCTTCTCTCCAAGACAAAGAACTATAGGTAACTAATAATGCTTGGAAAGGGAAAACTAGTCTCTCCCAGGGGTGAGCCCTCCCTTATTAGTACAAAATGGTTAGCCCTGAAACCATACACATATAAACAACAAAGTTGGACTCAGCAGGTTGTGTTTATTTATTTGTGCATAAATACCATACATAAATATGCACATATATGCATGTATGCAACAATAATAACCAAAGAAAAAGAGACTATCCATTTGAGAGTTGAAGGGAATGAGAGAGGGTGGAGGAGGGAATACCTGGAAGGTACTTTAAAGGAGAAAAGAGAAGGGGCAAGGTGATATAACTATTTTCATTTAAAATGTATTTTAAAATTTTGGATAAACAGTAAATATTTCATATATATCCACAAATAAAGAAATAACAAAGCTGAAAAAAGAACCGGCTAGTAAATTCCCTGTAGCTCTTTCTCTGATATCTGAGCATGACACCGTGCTAACAAATTAAGACAGCTTGTCACTGGGAAAGCTGAGGATCCTTGCCAAAGGCGGTACTGTGAAGGGGGAAATCACCGGGAACAGCCCAGGACACGGGTGCCGCTGCCAGCACCACTCCAGCACCCTTCCAGGAAGGAACCCCATGGGCTACAGGTACCCAGCTAGCTCGACCTATACCTCACCCTGTCCCTCCCTGTGGGGCGGGGTCCAGTAGCTTCAAGAAGGCTTCTGGGGTCAGTGGCCAGGAACAAAGTCTGGGAGCTGGGGAGCGACGGAGCAGAGCACACAGGTGGGTTCCGATGGGACATCGAACAGGTTGGCAGGAAAGGGGCACAAGCAAGGTAACAAGGCGCAGTGTGAGAGACAGGGGACAGGAAGACACAAAGGAGGAGATCCAGAAATTCAGGAGCCCAGAATGGGCTGCAGAAGGCCACTGCAGGCAACTCTGGGGTGAGAGAAGCGGGCGCGACATGGGGTGGCTTGCAGGGGGCTGGCTTTCCTCCCATCTGAAGTCAGAAGGGTCAATGGCTGCCAAGTTTTCCTTTGCCTCCATGTCTCTGCTGCAGGTCCTCCCCCACACTGCCCATGTGACTTCAGAAGAGAGAGGAGACTGAATGTCTTCTGCATCTCCTTCCTACTGCTTAAAGCAAAAACACATTTGGAGATAAGAAATTGTAAAGAGGGAGGCCAGCCATAAAGGGCATAAAAACACAAGGAACACACAGTGCCTACATTAAGATTTCAGCCCCACCTTCCGGAAAGATAGTAAAAGATCAGTGGTTGGTAGAGGGTGGACTTCAGGGAGGGAGGACTATGGAGAGCTTGGAGAATTTGGGGAAGGGTGGGCCAGTGAGACTATTACCTGTCACCGTGGTGTCAGGATTCTCTGGATGCACCATCTGCTCCGGGTATTAATAGGGTGTTCCTGTGGCTCGGTTGTTACACATAGAACATGCTGATGAATGCTGATGGCAGAGGAGGGTGGGGGAAATGGCAGAGGACACGGGGCAGTGCTCTACACTTCCTGTCCAAGGTGGCTAATGAAGCTAAAACACTCTCAAAACTGAAGCCCAGGATTGAGTAGTCCAGTAAGGCCAGTGGAGTGTATGGCTAAGATTCAAGGTTCTGCCTGAGCCTTCTGATGTCAGTGACAGACATAAAGCAGCTCTTCTGTTGAGAAATGTCACTGGGAGGGGCTTCCCACTGAGGCTCAGCAGTACTGAGGTCAGGTTAGAATCTGGGAAATCAGAGCTTGTGATAATGGCAGAATCCAACATGTGTACAGGGACAGAGGTCTCCTGGGAACTCTGAACATAGCAGGGCCTGACAGACAGCCTCACTCCAAGTACAAGGGAGTTCAGAGAGATAGACACTTAAGACTCCTAGCATCCCAGAGCCCCTGCCCTGCACACATACACAATATTCTCCTGGTGGCTTGGGGGACAGGGTTTAAGACCCTGACTATGCCCTCCATGAAAAAGGAAGAAGGTCCTATCTCTAGCCCCCGTCTACATTGAGGGGCCAGAGGAAGTGGACAGGGCTGTCCCCATGCTCCCCCACATAGTCTGCAGTGCTTGCCACCCACAATGTGCTGTGGTCCAGGCTGCACCTTCAGGGGTCATTTTAAAGCAACAGATTAGCTAGCACTCCAGATGATCCTGGAAGGCCAGCTGTGTTCCAAACCTATGACCTAACATCTAATTTGCTTTTGCGGACCAGCCCAGAGTAGAGCCAGGTGCTGTTGTCATTCCCATCTCACAGTTGAGACTATGGAGAATTTAAGCAGTACGGCCAAGACCACGCAAGTGGTCCTTATGATGTCATTTAGCAGGACTCAAACCCAACACAAACCCAAGAACCTGCACTTTGAACATCTACAGCGAATTTCAAAAGGTGGCCCCTCAAGCGGATGTATTGTTGGGGGATGGCTCAGATAATAGAACTTGCCCTGCAAGGGCAAGAACCTGAGTTTGGTCGCCACACTACACATGAAATTCCAGGAGAGATGGCACATGCTTGTGATCCCAATGCCAGGGAGGCGGAGACAGGCGATCCCTTGCAGCTTGCTAGGTGGCAAGCTGAGTGAAATCAGTGATTTCCAGGTAAAAGTCAGGGACTTGCCTTACCAAAGGGGAAAAGGGTTGAGAATGAAGGGAAAAGACACTTGAGTTGATTTCTCCCTTACACATGAATGAATACATAGCGCGCGCGTGTGTGCGTGCACACACACACACACGCACACACACACACGCACACACACACACACCCCTACACACATGCCCTCACACAGATACAAACACATATCAACAATTTCATAACACACCTCTGTTTCACCAGAATAAAAGCCTTTGGGATGTTTGTGGTTCAATTCTTGGGCTGCTGTGACTCATGTCCCGGCTGAGGAAAATGTTCCTCTTTTGAAACAAACTGCCAGAGAGGACCAAACATGGGAATGTATGTAAAACAAGAAAGTCCATGGCACTGTAAGAGGTAAACAGAAGAGAGGAGAAATCAGTGTATGCATGCACAGAGGACGAACAGCATTAGGAATCATGAGTGGGGACCCAGAGACCCCATCTCTGCCTTCAGTTTGATTGACAGGAGGAGGCAGGTAGGTAGGAAAGTGCCAGGGCTGAGGGACAAGGTGCTGTGAGCAACTCAGTAGATTAAAGGTAATACTCAAGTCCTTTCCTCCCTTCTGCTGTGTTCCAGAGCCATGAGGCTAGCAAAAATGAGCCTGGCTTTCACCTGGGGAGCTGTCATATTGGTGCTACAGATGGCAGGCACAGAACCTGCTGTGAGGACTTCTCATGACAAATTTAGGGTATTTGCAGACCTGAGCACCCAGGAGATAAAGGCTGTGCACAGCTTCCTAATGAGCAGGAAGGAGCTACGGCTCCAGCCATCCAAGAAAGTGACGTTGGCCAAGAACTCAGTGTTTCTCATTGAGATGCTACTGCCCAAGAAGATGCATGTGCTGAAATTTCTGGATAAAGGAGGAAAAAGCCCTGTCCGGGAAGCCAAAGCCATCATCTTCTTCGGTGCCCAGGAGCACCCCAATGTCACCGAGTTTGCTGTGGGGCCCCTGCCATTGCCGTACTACATTCGAGAACTGTCCCCCAGGCCAGGGCACCATCTGTCCTGGTCATCCAGACCCATCTCAATGGCAGAGTATGACCTCCTCTTCCACATGCTGCAAAGAGCCACCACACCTCTGCATCAATTTTTCCTTGACACCACTGGCTTCTCATTCCTGGGTTGTGATGACCGGTGCTTGACTTTTACCGATGTGGCTCCCCGTGGGGTGGAGTCTGGTGAGCGTAGAAGCTGGTTTATCGTGCAGCGCTATGTGGAAGGCTACTTCCTGCACCCCACAGGTCTGGAGATCCTTGTGGATCACAGGAGCACAGATGCCCAGGACTGGAGAGTAGAGCAGGTCTGGTATAATGACAAGTTCTACAACAGCCCAGAGGAACTGGCTCAGAAGTATGCAGATGGAGAAGTGGACGCGGTGGTCCTTGAGGACCCACTGCCTGATGACACAGAGAAGCCCCCACTCTTCTCTTCCTACAAGCCCCGAGGGGAATTCCCCACGCCCATCACTGTTTCTGGACCCCATGTTGTACAGCCCAGTGGTCCCCGATACAAGCTGGAGGGCAACACTGTGCTCTATGGAGGCTGGAGCTTCTCTTACCGGCTAAGATCTTCTTCTGGGCTTCAGATCTTCAATGTGCTCTTTGGAGGTGAGCGCATTGCCTATGAGGTCAGTGTGCAAGAGGCTGTGGCACTGTATGGAGGACACACACCTGCAGGCATGCAGACTAAATATATTGATGTTGGCTGGGGTCTGGGCAGTGTCACCCATGAGTTAGCCCCTGGCATCAACTGTCCAGAGACAGCCACCTTCCTAGATGCCTTCCACTATTATGACAGTGATGGCCCTGTCCGTTATCCACGTGCTCTCTGCATCTTTGAGATGCCCACAGGGGTGCCCCTTAGGCGCCACTTTAACTCAAACTTTAAAGGAGGCTTCAACTTCTATGCGGGTTTGAAGGGGTATGTGCTGGTGCTTCGGACAACATCAACAGTCTACAATTATGATTATATCTGGGATTTCATCTTCTACCCTAATGGCGTAATGGAGACCAAGATACATGCCACTGGCTACGTCCATGCAACCTTCTACACCCCTGAGGGGCTGCGCCATGGCACTCGCCTACAAACCCACCTGCTTGGCAACAGTCACACCCACCTTGTGCACTACCGTGTTGACCTGGATGTGGCAGGTAGGACTCAGTACCAGACTCTCTTAGTCACTTGACTGCTTCTCATTGATAGACTCACTCCACAGGGGATGGTTTGAGACTCTGAGTCACAGCAGGGTTATTCTTTCTGTCTGCTTCCTAGCAATATAAAGCAGCATGTGTCCCCAACAAATGGAGGCAACAAACAGTGCCCTAGGGTTACCCTGTAAGTGGGGTGTGCATCGGTCCTTGTCTTGGGCTGAGTGAGTTGGTATATGTGGAGTGAGGAAGGGCTAAGTATCCAGGTGGGTAATAGGTTCTGAAGCCTAGTACTTTGACCTATGAACTGATCTCTAACTCCTCTGGTTTCATTTATTACAACATTGCCACCACCTAGGTGCCCCACCACTGGACCAGTGCCTGCCCCCAGCTCTGTATCTTCTTCACTGCTGGCTCTGGGTGTGGTCTGGGATGGACATCTTATGAGCAGCAAGGTTTCTCTTCCAGTATTTGAGTCTCACCCTCCGTCCTCTCTCACATCCCCAGGCACCAAGAACAGCTTCCAGACCCTGAAGACAAAGCTGGAAAACATCACCAATCCCTGGAGCCCAAGTCACCCCCTGGTTCAGCCCACACTTGAGCAGACCCGGTACTCCAGGGAGCGCCAAGCTGCATTCCGCTTTGGACAGACTCTGCCCAAGTACCTGCTCTTTAGCAGCCCCCAAAAAAACCGTTGGGGCCATGCTCGCAGCTACCGCCTGCAGATCCACTCTATGGCTGACCAGGTGCTGCCACCAGGCTGGAAGGAGGAGCGGGCTGTCACTTGGGCCAGGTGAGGAGACCCAGGGAGGGCCAGGGGCACTATTAAGTGATTGTGTATCCTGATTGTATTTCTGTCCTCCAGGCTCTGAGTCTGTGTGTACTTGTGGGTATGCATTCTCCTGCACTTGGGGAGGGAGGGGAGGGGGTAGTGCTCGCAGGGATCCTGGCCCTTGCGTGCTGACGGCCATTCTTGAAGATTTCCAGGAGATGATCACCATTCTGTAGAAGCAACAACTTCACCATCTTTGACCTTGAAGACGCTCCCTGAAAGGGCTCAGAGGCAGCCTTAGTGTCCATAGCCACTTGACTTCTCTTCTCTGCAGGTACCCCCTGGCTGTGACGAAGTATCGGGAGTCTGAGCGTTACAGCAGCAGCCTCTACAACCAGAATGACCCCTGGGATCCCCCCACTGTCTTCGAGGAGTTCCTTCAGAACAATGAGAACATTGAAGAGGAGGTACTGACCCCACCCCCACCCCTGCCCACCTCAGGCCCTGTGGTCCTAGAAGTATGGTTTTTCTAGTACGTGGTAAGTTAGGGTCATGATAGACCCGTCCACCCCTCCAATGGGACTGAGAACAGCTCAGGAAGTTTGTAGAGACATCTTTCAAGACACAAGCCAAACCACCCTCAGATGACTGGTGCTCAGTGCTGCCCTGCCCACTGAAACCTTTGTTTCTCCCACAGGATTTGGTGGCCTGGGTGACAGTGGGATTCCTGCACATCCCCCACTCAGAGGATGTCCCCAACACAGCCACACCTGGGAACTCTGTGGGCTTCTTGATCCGGCCCTTCAACTTCTTCCCAGAGGACCCGTCCCTGGCATCTAGAGACACTGTGATAGTGTGGCCCCAGAACAAGTGGCTCAACCATGTCCAGCGCTGGATTCCTGAAAACAGAGCCTGCCTGACGTCTCCTCCTTTCAGCTACAATGGGACCTACATGCCCGTGTGAAGGGTCTGACCCAGCCTCCGCAGAATAGCCCCAGAGCCCCACAAGGAAAGGCAATAAACCCTTCCAGTTGTACCCTGTGTGCTGCTTTTTAGCAGCAGGCGGAGGGCTGGCCATGGGCTCTATTCCTGTTTCAATACCGCACCTGCCAATGACTCCCATGACCAATGCAAAGGAAGGATACTGGAATTCTCTAGCAGGTGGGGTGTTGTTTTTTGTTTTGGTTTTTGGTTTTTGTTTTTGTTTGTTTGTTTGTTTGTTTTTTAACATTTGAGGCTTTTATCTGCCTATCAGGAGGCTTTAGGGAAATTGTCTTATCTCAGTGGTGAGCATGCATAAGGAAACTGTTATATGGACATCTAATAAAATGACACCTTTACCCTTTAGACATTGGTCTAGTGTCTGGTGTTGACCTCATGATCTCTTTCTAAATACAAAAACCCCATAAATATATATATGTTGATTTGTTGCAGTTTTTTCTGTAAAATATAAAAAAAAAACAACCCAAAGGTCAATGGATTTTGACCTTCTATTTGTTATGCCTACATGCCAGAAGAAGGCACCAGATCTCATTATAGATGGTTAAGAAGGCACCAGATCTCTTTACAGATGGTTGTGAGACACCTTGTGGTTGCTGGGAATTGAACTCAGGACCTCTGGAAGAGCAGCCAGTGCTCTTAACCTCTGAGCCATCTCTCCAGCCCCCTTCTCTTTGTTATGAAGAAAAGAAGGCTGTAACTGGCTTAGGAGAGCATTTTCAGAGAGCTCAGAAGAGAACAGGGTGATAAAAACCAGGGGACAAGCAGGTCCTGTGAACTAGACACTCCGCCCCCCCCCCACCCATGTGTGTGTGTGTGTGTGTGTGTGTGTGTGTGTGTGTGTGTGTGTGTAAAACTGTTGTCATTCATGGACCACGGTGATGGATACTGACAGTCAGGGAGGACTGTGAGGGCTCAGGAGTTACAGTGCTGCACGCTGTACCTTCTGCTCAATTTTGCTATGAACCTAAATTGTTCTAAAAAAGGAAATCTATGGTCTCATCAACATTCCCCTAAGGAGCTTAAGGTATTTAATGGTTGCTAAGAGAAGGGACAGTTTTATTTAATTGGTAAGTTACCCTTGTTCAAGTAAATAACTCTCAACCCAACAAAATGCAGTGAGCTACAAAAAGGAATAATGAATGAATGAATGACTGAATCAAGACAAGAGAGGAAGAAGGGACACACTGGGGAGAAACTTAGCAGGAGGGTAAGAGGATAATGAGGGGAATATAGCAACATGGGGTATATACTATCTATGTATAAAATTGTGGGAGGAAATTTTTAATTTTTTATGAGTAATGTATTTACATTATTTCCACCCTTCTACCTGCCCCCTCCAAAGCCTCCCAGGTGCCATTCCCCAAATTCTCTCTCAAATTCATGACCTCTTCTTTAATTATTGTTATACACACACACACACACACACACACACACACACACACACACACACACCCCTAGTCCATTTTGTGTCGTTTGTATGTATACCTGTTTAGGGCTGACCAATTGGGATTGGACAACCTACCAGGAAGAATGTTCCTGAAGAAGACTGACTCGTCCTCTTTCCACAGCCGTTAATTACCTGCAGTTCTTCATCAGCTGATGGGCCTTACACACTGGCCCCCCAGCCACATTCACATGCCACTGGGCTTGTCCTCATACAGGTCTTTTTATTAGTGAGGTTTCAAGGGTGCAGGTTCTTTGACATTATAGAAGACCATTTCACAGCAGACATCACTGGTCCTCTGATTCTTGCAATCATCTCCCCATTTCTGTGATTTTCCTCAAGTTTTAGGTATAGGAGTTGTATTGTAGATGTATCTATCAGCTGGAGTTGGGCAGCCACGGTTACTTACTCCCTAAAGACCAGTTGTGGATTCTGTGATAGTCCCCTTTTGTTTCATGAAGAAGCTTAATGAGGTTGAAAGCTACACTTCTCTGTGGGCATATGGCTAAATGTTTAGAACACAGAAACCATATTGGTTTAAGAAAGTGGTCTTCCAGGGCCTAAGACCTCTCCAGCCACGGTAGCAGGCTGGGTTTACAGTACTAGGTGTGAATTCGATCCTATTGAGTGGGATTTGAGTCTAATTAGACAGCTGTTGACTATCCCTAAGATGAAAGTATCACTATTGCACCATTGAGGATATCTTGCCACGCCTGTCATTGTTGGGGTTTGTGGGCATCTCAGCTGGGTAGGACGGTTGGTTGCTTTTCTTCCTTGGCAGCTTGCTTAGCACCTTCCAATAGTATGAAAGCTAGACCTCAGAACAGAGTCTCCCAGACCAATTCTAGTTCAATTCCTCCAAGTCCTGTGTCCAAAGTGGGTGTTGTCTTTGACTATAGGGTCTCACCTTCAAGTTGCAATGGCAATAGCTTATACTACTTTGAGAATCTCTTGGATTCCACTGATCAAAAACTACAAAGATTTCCTGTGCCTGGCACTGAGGTTTTTGTTAGATAGTCTATGGTTCTTGTAGGAAATAGTATCACTCTGAGTGACATAACTCCATTTAATGTGTGTCTCTGTGTGTGTTATTTTAAACTTCATTATTTAAAAATTATTTAAAACATTTATTTTGCAAATAAAAAAAAATCTCATGCCAAGATTAGCCAGACCCAGAGACTGTGCAACTCAATGAGCTTCTATACTATTAGGGAGCCACTTGGAGCAGAAGCTCCGAGCTTCCCACTGGATTTTGTACTTTTACTATCAGATGTATTTAATGCATTATCCATTTCCAAAACATAGAAAGTCCATGACAGAGCTAGAAACAGAAAAGCAGTTATCTCTATATCATCTTTCATTACTTATGTTCATTACCTGCATCCAGCCCTTTCTTGTTCTCTTACCTGTATATTATACTGCATCCACATGCAGATTTGTTTTATATCCATCCATCCTCCTACCTGTCGTCTATCTACCACCTCTCTATGGGAACAACAATAAGTCATGTTAATGCTGTGCCAATTTAGCAGAATAATAGTAGTAATTTCTCCCCCAGGGCCTACGATCTGCTCATCACAGATTCTTGGCCTTGATCACAGTGTCCTATATTCCCAACTTACGGAGTGGGCCTTCAATCCAATCAGAATCAGAGGTGACTGGTTCCTCCCGTGACATTTGTGACAGTATTGCACCAGTTTTATTGTAGTTTGCCCTTTTCTAATTCACACTTTGCAAGCCATTTTTAGCTGAAATGCACTCAAGTGCAGTTCCCTCTGCTGGTAGAGGACATGCAGCAATACAGCCCTCCAAGACTCTCTATGCCTCTGTCTGACCAGGAAAAGGGGGTTTTCTACAGATTCCTCCATGGGGATTGCAATCTGGAGACCCAGAGGCAATTAATCACCTATGATAGCAAAGACTTCTCAGACTCCTTCTACCTGCTCACAGGCCCAAGGGGTAAGCCTGGCCTCTGGACTTCACCCTACCTACAAGAGTGAAGGATGCAGCTAGAGACCCAGAGGGACCTTGAGTGGGTATTCACAGGCAGATGGAGCCTTCTTGTATCAGTGACAAGCACAAGGAGGCTCCCCTGAGAGAATGCCCATGAAGAAGGGCTTCTGCTAGTTAGGATATGGAGAAAGCAGGGCCTGTGATCGTGATAGCAACATACATATGTACAGGCACTGAGACTTCCCAAGAAGTCTGCACATAGCAGAGTCTAGCAGGCATCCCTACCCCAAAATATAAGGGTGGACAGAGTGACAGCCACAAAGGTCTGCCAGCATTGCAAGCAAACCCACCCCGCACACATTCCTGGTGGCTTGGGGACAGGGTTCGGCTGGGAAAGTATTTGCCATGCCTTCTCCCAAAAGCAAGAAGAGGAGGACACCTTCCCAATTCATCTACCTGGGATGACTTGAATTCTACAGCTCTCATAGTCAAGACACCTGGACTTGAGTACCCGACTGAGAAACCAGAGAAGGCTGAGCAGGGTGGGACTATCCCATTCTGCTTCACAGCCCCAGTCCAACCGATCTGCAGTGGTCAGGATGTTGGATGAACTGGGGTCCAGACTGCATCATCAAAGATCACCTTAAAGAAATCTGCCCAACATTCCTTGTGTTCCTAGAAAGCTGACATTGTCCTATACACTTTACACTTACTGTGAGCTTTTTAATCTCCACATCCTTCAGGATGTTTATCGTGGTTTGAATAAAAATGGCCCCCATAAGCTCATAAGGAGCACACTATTAGGAGGTGTGGCTTTGTTGGAGTAGGCGTGGCTTTGTTGAAGGAAGTGTGTCACTGGGGGTGGGCTTTGATGTCTCAGAAACTCAAGACAGCTTTCTTCCTGCTGCATGCCTATCTGGATGTAGAACTCTCAGCTCCTTCTCCAGCACCACATGTACCTGCACATGTACCTGTGATATTTCCTGTCATGACAATAATGGACTAAACCTCTGAAACTGTATGCCAGCCCTAATCAAAGGCTTCCTTTAGAAGAGTTGCCGAGGTCATGGTGTCTCTTCACAGCAATAAAAACCCTAACAAGACCGTGTGTGGCCTGCTGCTATCATTTCCTAGTCAATACAATGGAAGCCCAGAGAATTTAAACAACACGGCCAAGAACATACAGGTTGACCTTAGTCATGTGGCGCCCCAGGACTTCAACCCAGGCAGCTTAACCCCAGAGCCTGCCTTTTAACATCTACGCTAAACTCCCAACTGTGTCCCCTGTTAGAAGGTGTTTGCTGTCAGCACAGCCCCTTGCTCATCCAGGACATTGCACTGTGACTCCTTTAGCACTGAGCTTCGACTCATGGTAAACCTGCTGATGAACGTTCCGCCAATGAGGGAACACCAAGAAAATAGGAAATGAAGAGAATTTATCTGCATAAGACATACCACAAGAGATTTCTAGATGAGGAAGGAAATAGGTAGATACACACACAGGAGCCCAAATACTAGGGGTGAATGGCAACCCAGAGATTCTGGCTCTGGCTTAGAGGAGGACACTCACGTGATAGAGGAGAAATAGAGCAGCTACTCTAAGGCTAGCTGGGAGCAGGAAGTACTTAAGTTCTCTCTCCTACTACGCTGCATTCTAAAGCCATGGGCTTGGTGTAAAGGGGCCTGGGACTGGGCAACTGCCATCTTGGTGATAGAGACAGCAGTAGGAGAGTGCCCCATGTGGCCCCTAATGATAAGACTCAGGTATTCTGATTCACAAGTGCTCATAAGCTGGGGTCAGTGCACACCTTCCTGGTGAACAGGAGGGTCAGTGCATACCTTCCTGATGAACAGGAGGGTCAGTGCACACCTTCCTGATGAACAGGAGGGTCAGTGTACACCTTCCTGATGAACAGGAGGGTCAGTGTACACCTTCCTGATGAACAGGAGGGTCAGTGTACACCTTCCTGGTGAACAGGAGGGTCAGTGTACACCTTCCTGATGAAAAGACTTTGGAGCACTCCATTTGGGCACCCCAAGAAGGTTGGGCAGAACCATGTTGTTCTCTTCCTTGCTTCCCAACCTACACTCAGTCCTGCCAACATGTAGTGCTCAGAACCTGTGATGTGCTGAGGGTCACATGTTATCACTGGGGTGTTCTTTAAAGAGAAGCCTGGCAAGTACTGCATGTCTTCCTGAAAGGCTGGCATCGTCCAGTGTACTTTATGTTTACTGCTGGGTTGTTTCTCTTGGGAACACTTAGGAGGGTATAGTTTTGTTGGCATTTTGGTTTCACAGTTGAGACAGTGAAGACCTTGAGCAACATGGCTGTAGTGACATTGCCATTTATTGGAACTCAAACCCAGAGTCAGCAGTTGGAGCATACAGAGTAAATTTTTAAATGCCATCTAAAGAGCATTTTGTTGCACAAAAAGGTAGTTTTGCTGTCAGTACAACCGTCTGCCTCACCAGGACATAGGCAGTTGTAGCCTTTGAGTTGGTCCTTGGGCTGCTATGATTCATGGTGGGCCTGACTGAGGAATGTTCCCCCACTGAGATAACCTCAAATAAAGGTCAAAATAAGGGAATGGTTTTAAGTAAGGGAGAATATGGGGGGTCATAAGTGAGGGAGGTCGTCAGAGGGTACTCACAAAGGAACCAGCACAGTGTTGGGGATCACAAGTGACAAGAGGTCTCAAGCTTTGTCTTCATCTGAAGCGAGCTGAAGCCATGGTCAGCAGTGGAATGCTGAGGCATGGGAACAAGACTCTCTGAGACGCTAGAGCCGGGAGAGGGAAATGCTTGGGTGTTTCCTCTGTTTTCCAGGGAGGCTGGGCCGCTGCAGAAGAACTTGGCACTGAACTGGGTGACATCCTCTTGGTACTATCCATGGCCATGGCAGAGGACCCTCAGGACCTGACTTGGGATCCCGACTGGCATGGCCTACATGCTGTGAGACTGCATATAAACTGAATGCCGTGTACACCTTCCCAGACCCATTTCTAACTAGACTGTGGCTTCCTCTATGACAATGGAAGGGCCCACCAAGCTCCTGGATTACTTTCCGCTCAACACTTCCAGCTTCTTACTTCTGGGGCTACCTGTGCCCGATCTTCACCAACATGGCTTCCCCTGGCCTGGAATCTAGCCAGCTTTTTGTACATAGTTTATCTTATAACGTTACATAGAAGACTTCCTGCATCTCACAGTTCTGGAGACCCTGGTGGGACTGGGGGTACAAGTGTCTAACTCTAGAGACTGAAGTAGCTCTGACATAATGCAGAGGAAATGACTTGGAGATACAAGGACAAACAAATGGACAAGATGATCCCGCAGGACCCGTTGCCAAGAGCAGAAAGGAGCCATCTTTCTCCTCTCGCATGCCCTGTGGGATTTTCCTATGGCCATCATGTGGCTGTACATTCCCACTTTCCATGTGACAACCTAGGGGACAACTCGATGCTCTCAGAGTCTGGAACCTCTCCTGCTGGCTGTTCCCTTCCAGACTGCCTCTACTGAACATGCACTTTGAGGGTGAGCAAACTTTCTATGAGGTCGGTGTACAAGAGCTTTGTAGCACTATACAGAGGGGACACACCTATGGACATGAAAATCACACCCATGGACATGGTATGAGGACGTCAGTGTCATTCACAAGTTAACCCTGAGTATCCACGATCCAGAGATAGCCACTCCCATGCTCAGAGCCACCTGGTGACCAGCCAGCAGATGACCCTGACAGTGTCTAAGCACTATGAAACTGAGTGGGGCAGCGACATCTACAACCAGAACAATCCTGGGGTCCCCCGTGGTCTTTGGGGCCTTCCTTCAAAAGAACAAGAGCGTTGACAGTGAAATACTAGCCCAGTTCTCTCTGCTCCCTTTCTGCATTCTCAGTAGCCTAGACTGGTTAATTATCCTGCTTCAGTCAGTCAGTGATTGGCCTGTGGGAGGAAGCTACTAGTGGAAAATCTAAAAACTTTCCAACACCTTCACCATGTGGCCATTGTTCTAGTGTCTGAGGTGTGTCCCCACAGTCTCTCTTCAAACATCAGAAAAATAGACGTGTGTGCTGACTTACTGCTGTGTTGTCTGTAACAGTGGAATTCTGGAGACAGCGGGGATCCCTCTGTAAAGAAGAGTTCTATAAACTTGAACACAGCTACACTGCAGTCAGCTGATGGATAAAAGAATGAGCAAAGACAACATGTGGACTGTAGGAAACCCCTGCAGGACATATTTAGAAGAAAAGATCAGTAGTGTGGGTAATGTGCTACTTTTCAGCTAAGAATCGGGAGACTAGAAATCCAGTTTACAAGAATGGAAGATGAAAGGCACATGCATGTCTCAAAAGGCTAGCAAGAACGAGGAAGCAGATTTTCTCTTCATGGCTCCTTCAGGAGCACATGCCTAGAACTCCAAAGCTGGGGCTGGAAGGATGGCTCAGTCAGGAACGTGCTTGTTCTGCAAGCATGGGGACTTGAATTCAGATCCCCAACACCCAGGTAAAATCAACCACAGCAGAACATGCCTGTAACCCCAGGACTGGAGCCAAAGAGAAGAGACATCCAGATCCCTGCAGCTCCCTGACCAACCAACCTAATAGCAGAGCTCTGTGAGTCCTGGGTTCAGTGAGAGACTTTGCCTCAAAACACTACGGTGGAGAATAACATGGAGTGTCCGCCTCTAACCTCTACACACACATGGGCACCCACACATGCAAATGCACACACTCAAGAAACCATACCTATTTCTACACCCACGCACATACAAATAAAGAAAAGCTAAAAAGAGCTTCAGACCTGAAGAGAGGTCACCCCAAGTTTGTGGGAACTGTTTAGAGCAACATGAACCAAAGCAGGTGGAGTATTACCCAGGTTCTTTCTCTCTGCTCCTTGGCCACTCATGGGTCTCTGTTAGTGACTGCCTATTGCATTTGCAGGAGCTTCTCTGAGGAGCACTGAGAGACACATTCATCTGTGTACATAACAATAAGTCACTAGGAGTCAGTTTAATACTATGTCCATTTAGCAGAATAATGGTAACAAGTTCTTCCCTAGGGCCGATGACATGTCTAGCCACAGGTTATTGGCCCCACAATGGTGCCAGGTCTGGGTTGCACCCTGTGGAGCAAAACTGCATCTGCTCCCCTCAAGGATAAGAGATCATTGCAGAGCAGGAGGTAGAAACACTGTAAGAGCCAGAGGCAGCGCATGAAGGAAACAGTGTCCTCCAGACACAAGGCAGCTGCACGTAGGAATTCACATGGTGATTATTACAGTATACAAAGGCCCCATGAAACCTCAAGCCAGACCAAATCTCAGCATTGGGGTGGGGGTGGCATGAAGTCCCACCCCTAGTTGAGGTACTATTGGCAATTGATAATACCTGGGAAGAGAGAGTCAATTTTTTTAAAAAGAATATCGCCACTGGTAGGTCAACCACACTTCAGTGGAAGGTCACATATCCAGGAGTATATGGGCAGCACAAATTGGACTTTATGGGGGAAAGATAAGCAGAGGACACAAGGTTGTGTGGGTAAGGAAGAGGATAACGGTCTGGGGGGAGTTGGGGAGAGGTGAATATGGTCAAAACTCATGGTAGAAATTCTCAACAGACTAATAAAAAGAAAAAGCTAAAAGGGAAACTAACATGGTGTGGTGTGGAATGTCCTACCTCAGGCCTGCAGACAGAGACAAACAGAAAAGCAAACCGATGGGAACCCACACTATGGGTCCCAACACGATGACTCCTAGGCTACACAGAGCTGCTGTCGCTCTTGGCCAGGGTGCCCAACAGGGAACCAGGAGCAGAAGAAACCGTCATGAAAGCTGAGAGGCAGCCAAGCCTAGGAGTTCAACAAAACGGATCCAATTCTCTTCCTCAACAAGGAGAGAACACTGTGATTGGTTTAGATAAGCATTTTAGGGGAGCTAAGAGAAGATTGGGTTAGAAATCAGAGGGCAAGCAACTCCTGAAGATGTGTGTGTGTGTGTGTGTGTGTGTGTGTGTGTGTGTGTGTGTGTGTAAAACTGTTGCCACCCCTACCACACTGAGGGTAGTATTGGGACTGAAAGCTGCCTCTTACTCTGTTCTCTGCCTTCTCTGGCTGTCTGATCATGCAGTTGGGGCTTAGTTTTAGCAGCTGAATAGGAACAGGAGCTCTATGTACGTTCCTGCAGGACACTGATGAGGCTGGCATGGAAGGGGTGTGGCCAAGAAGACACACCATGGAACAGGAGACCAGCAAGTGTGAGAGCCCAGAGAAAGTAACAGAAGTCATCTCAAAGGCATTCTTGGTTGACAGAGAAGAACCTTGAGAGGAGGTGGGTTCTGAGAACAAACTTGCCTCCTGCCCTGAAGCAGGGAGGCTCACTGGCTGCCGAGTTCATCCTTGCCCTTCGTGGCTCTAATGCTACTGTGACTCCTGTCCTGCCTGATGCCTACTTGCTTCCAAGAAAGAGTTCTGAAACCTCTTCACTATCTTCTCCTTTGGGACCAATCAGAAAGACATGTAGGCACAATCAGCAAATAGTAGGGGACCAGACATGAAGAACACAGCGCGCCAGGATGCACAGTGCCTGCTGTAGGACTCCAGACGGTTCTAGAAAGATGGTGAAAGTTCAGTAGTTGCCAGAGGCTGAAGAGAAGAGAGGGGGAAGCAGAGGAAGCTTTGGAGCTTGGGAGAACGTGAGAATGCTCCCTGACACTGAGGTGGCTGATGTCTGTCATTACATATTTGTCACAATGCTCTGACTGTATGCCAAGTGTGAACCCTGGCACACATTGGTTTTGAGGTGATAATGGGGGTATTCCCACAGCTCAGCAGCTGTCACCTACGGAGGAGTGCAGCTGGAAAAATCAATGGACACTCGAGTGCACTCCACAATCAGATGCAGCCTTCTGGCGGTAGTGGCAGATGCAAGGCAGATGTCTGCAATGAACCACCACCAGAAAGGTGCTTCCTCCAGGACCCGGCAGCACTAATGTCAAGTCAGGATCTGGAGAAATGAGAGCTTGTAACAGTGACAACTTCTAGCTTGTGTGCAAGAGCAGAGGTCTCCCTGTGACTCTCTATACAGAAGGGCCTGGCACAGAGCTCCACCCCCAGGTACAGGACAGGACAGGGTAACAGTCACCCTGTTCTTTCACCATTGCAAGCAAACCCATCCTCTGTGAGGACACAGTACTTTGCTGCAGTTTGGACAGGGAATTAGGAAGTGAAAATCCAACCATGCCTCCCCACAAATGGAAAGGGAGAGGGGCATCCTGACTCACTATCTGAGATGGGCTGACAGGGTGCTCCCAAAAACTAATAGTAAAGAGACACTGACTTGAGTACCACAGAGGGATGCCAGAAGAGGCTGGGCAGGACAGGACTCTTCCCCATACTTCTTTCACACCCAGGCTTGGTCTAGCCAGTCTATAATACTCAGAAACTCCAGTGCATGGAGTCCAGACTATATCATTGGGGTTCACTTTAGGATTTTGTAATTGTCATCTTATGTCTATGAGTGTATTTGCCTACATGTGTGTTTGTGTACCACATGGATGCTTAATGACTGTGGAGACCAGAAGAGTGTTGGATCCCCTGTAGCTAGAGTTACAAACAGTTGTGGGCTGCCAGACAGGTTCTGGGAATCAAACATGGGTTTTCCAAATGAGTAGCCAATGTTCTCAACCACAGAGCCAGCTCTCCAGTCCCCATTGGGGTTCACCTTAAAGAGAAGCCAAACCAATAATTCCTGTATTCCTGAAAACTGGGATTGTCCTAAACATTTTATGTTAATGTCAGCATCGGCTTGTTTTACTCCACAGCCTTCAGGATGTGCATGCGGCTGTTGTAGTTTCTGTTTCACAGTGAGACAATGAGGGCTCAGAGCATTTAAATGACATGCTCAAGGTCACACAGGTAGTCCAAAGTGTCATGACTTCCCAGGACTTGAACCTAGACAGCTTGAGCCCAGAGCCTGAATTTGAACATCTACACTAAATTTCAAAATACATCTCTCTAGGAGGTAATTTATTACATTGGAAAGGTAATTTTGCTGTCAGCATAGCCCTGGGCCCCAGGAGGATGCAAGCACTCTGCAGCTCATGCAGACTAAGACCTGTGCTGCTCTGATTCATGGACCTCCTAGCCAATGAATGCCCCCCCCCCACTGAGATAACACCAAACATGGACAACAGAGGAGCTTATCTACATAAGGAAGACTAGAAGAGATGTTCAGAGGAGGGAGGAGATAGGAAGATGCACACACCTGGACCTGGACAGTGCTGAGATCTGTGAGTGGGGACCCAGAGACGTGAGCCGAGTTCAGCGGGGAAGAGGGAAGAAGTCTAGTCAGTAGACAAAGGACAAGACTGAAGGACAAGGCCCTGTGAGGAGCAAGCTTGGAAAGGGAAGTGCTTAAGCCTTCCCTCCTGTTCCAGAGCCATGGGGATAGCACAAAGAAACTTGGCACTGGGCTGGGTGGCTGCCATCTTGCTGCCACAGATGGCCATGGCAGAGCACCCCAAGCGGAACTTGAATGTCAAGCCCCAGGTATTCTTGGACCTGACTCCTTTTGAGATGAGGGTGGTGCACAACTTCCTGATGAACAGGAGAGAGCTGAATCTGCAGCCATCAGAGACACCCACTTTGGCCAAGAATTCCGTGTACCTCATGGAGATGCTGCTGCCCACAAAAAAAAGTGTGCTGGATTTTCTGGACAAAGGAAAAATGAACCCTGTGCGGGAAGCCCGTGTTGTCATCTTCTTCGGTGCCCAGGAACACCCTAATGTCACTGAGTTTGCTGTGGGGCCCCTGCCACTTCCGGCCTACATGCGAATAATACCTCCTGGGCCTTGGCGCCATCCATCCTGGATATCCAGACCCATCAACAAAGCAGAGTACAGCCTTATCCACCATACCCTGAAGAAGGCCACTGAGCCCCTGCATCAATTCTTCCTTGACACCACTGACTACTCACTAAAGGACTGTGCTGAGGATTGTCTGACCTTCACGTATGTGGCCCCCCATGTCACGAAGCCTGGCCAGCGCTGTAGCTGGTTTATCTTGCAACGATATATGGCAGACCACTCTCTGCAGCCCACAGGCCTGGAGATCCTTCTGGATCATGGGAGCACAGATGTCCAGCTCTGGAAAGTGGAGCAGGTCTGGTATAATGGCAAGCTCTTCAACAGTCCAGAGGAACTAGCTCAGAAATATGAGGATGGAGAAGTGGACACACTGGTCATTATGGAGTCACTGCCCAAGGACGCAGAGCAGCCCCAACTCTCCTCTTTCTCAGGTACCCTAAATGAATCCACCGACACCATCAGCATGGCTAGACGCAGAGTGGCTGAGTC
This sequence comes from Onychomys torridus, assembly GCF_903995425.1. NCBI lineage: Eukaryota > Metazoa > Chordata > Mammalia > Rodentia > Cricetidae > Onychomys > Onychomys torridus. Next base: position 1,029,708 of record NC_050445.1, read on the forward strand.
CTACATTCCTCCCTATAACATAGAGGACAACACAGTGTATTACACAGATTGGATGTTCTCCTTCCGTCTACGACCCTCTTCCGGCTTGCAGATCCTGAATCTGCATTTCCGGGGTGTGCGTGTTGCATATGAAGTCAGTGTACAAGAGGCTGTGGCGCAGTTTGGAGGACATATGCCTGCAGGCATTCAGACCAAATACATGAATGTGGGCTGGGGCCTAGACAATGTCACTCACCAGTTAGTCCGTGGCATTGATTGTCCAGACACAGCCACCTTCCTGGAAGTCATCCACCACTATGACACTGACACACCAGTCTACTATCCACAAGCTCTCTGTCTCTTTGAGATGCCTGTAGGAGTACCGATCAAACGCCACTTTAACTCCAACTTGAAAGTCAACTTCAACTCTGGTGCAGGGACAAAGGAACATGTGCTGGTGCTACGGACGATCTCAACAGTCCACCACTATGATTATATTTGGGACTTCATTTTCTACCCTGATGGGGCCATGGAAACAAAGATGCAAGCCACTGGCTTGGTCCATGCTACCTTCTACCAGCCCAAGGAGATGAGATACATCTCTCAATCACACACCCATCTCTTCAGCAACATCCACACTCACCTTGTCCATTACCGTATTGACCTGGATATAGCAGGTAGGACTTGGGGTCACGCAAACTCACTCAACTACTACCCACATATAACTTCACTCCATAGGTTGGGGGTAAGACTCCTTGGCATAATATCAGGAGATTGTTTCAGCCACACTCCATGCAAAGAGAAATACACACTCCTGGAAAATGGTGGCAGTGAATAGTACCCTAGCATTACCCTGACTGTGAAGTGTGTGTGTGTGTGTGTGTGTGTGTGTGTGTGTGTGTGTGTGTGTGTTCATATTAGGTCTGGGTAGAATGGTTCATTGAACAGGGGAGGGGAGGCTCCATGGAGGTTTAACAATGCTTCTGCTTAGCTCTTTGAGATGGGTTCTAGTACCATCTGGGTGTTTCTTATAAATGTCATCATAGAAGAATGGCAGAGAAGTGGTGTTTGACATCACAGCCCATAACCAGATAGGTGGCTTCCATATGCTCATTCCCACTGGGTCCTCTGGTCAGGAGAACACAGTCCTCAAGCCTCAGAAACATAAGCTTCCTGTTCTCCATGGTTAAATCACAGCAAACAGGCTGGAGCAAGCTCTCCAGAGAATGGTGGGCTCACACAGAAACTGCCACAGTTGCCAGGGATTACCCAAGAGCTGTCCTCTAGCTCTTCTGGTTTCTGGGTGGCTTGGTCTGGTAGTGCACACTGCTAGCCCAGTGTCTGTGCCTAGCATGGGCTTCTTCCCAGCAGCTGTCTAGATGTTGTCTAGCTGTAGATCCTAAAGTAGAGGGAAACAATGTCTGTTTCAACACCTGATTCGCAACATTTCTCTCCTCTCCCTCCAGGCAGCAAGAACAGCTTCCAGACACTGCAAATCATCCATAAAAACATCACCAGGGAGTCAAGACATCATGTAATCCATAGCACCATAAAGCAAACAATGTATTCCCAGGAGCAGCAGGCAGCCTTCCACTTTGGAAAACCACTTCCCAATTACCTGGTCTTTAGCAACCTCCATAAGAACTATTTAAGTCAGGGGAGCAGCTACCGTCTGCAGATCTACTCCAAAATCCATCAGGTGGGACTGCCTAGCTGGCAAAAGAAGAGAAGTGTCTCTTGGGCCAGGTGAGAAAATCTAGTGAGTTTGGGGAACATGGCCATGGATTCCCTACAAGGATTGTGTGTTCTATCTGAGCTTTCTTCATGGAAGGCTCGTGGTTGTGTTTGCATCTGGGTGAGCATCCTTGTGCACTCCAGGAAGGAGTGGAAGTGCTTACAGAGATCCTGGCCCTAAGGTGATGATGGGCAATTCCTAAGGTGGTGATGGGCAATCTTCCAGACCTCTAGGGTATACATTTATTATGGACTAAATTCTCCATCCTTGACACTGGGAGTGCTCTCTGGGAAGAGACCAGATGTAACCCCAGTGCCCAGTGCCATCTTTTTCTTGACCTGTAGGTACCCCTTGGCTGTGACCAAATACCGGGATTCTGAGAGATGCAGCAGCAGCATCTACATCCAGAATAATCCCTGGAACCCTCCTGTAGTCTTTGAGGACTTCATTCAGAACAGTACGAACATTGACAATAAGGTAATGCCCCAGTACCCACTGCCCACCAACCACTACCTAGACCTGTCACTGGTCTCAGGAGTTATGCTTACTGGGTGGTACACAAGTTCAGGGGTGGTGGCAGATGGGTCTGCTTTTTTAAATGGGACTGAAGACATCTCAGGAAGTGGGTAGGAGCACCTGCACACAGCACAAGCTGGAGAAACCTCAGGTGGCCGGTACTCAGCACTGCCCTGTCCACTGAATCCTTTCTCCCCCCCACCCCACAGGATTTGGTGGCCTGGGTCACAGTGGGCTTCCACAACATGCCCCATTCTGAGGAGAGCACCAACATGACCACACCTGGGGACTCTGTAGGCTTCATGCTCCGGCCCCTCAACTTCTTCCAGGTCTTCTAGAGACACCCAGGTATAACAGGAGCAACTTCATCAGGCACTGCATCCCGGAGGACAGAGCCTGCCAACACCTCCTCCCTTCAACCCCAGTGGTACCTACAACCCTGTGTGTAGAGTCCTGCCCCAACACCTGTCTAATAATCCCAGATCGGCACAAGGGGAGACAATAAACCCTTCAGCTTCCATCCTTGAATGCTGCTTCTTAGTGGCAGGGGGAGGGCATGGGCCACACCCATGTGGGTGGCCATGGTTCCATTCAAGCTTGTCTACTGTCCCCAGAAGGACCCTAATGACAAAGGCAGAGGAAGCCCATGGGATACTGGAATGCTCTACCAGGAAGGTTTTTCAATATCTCTGTCAGGAAGGCTGTGGGGAAATGTTCCACTCATTGATAGCCATGCAGAGTATGGCATACTGGGGAGAGACCTAAAAAGACTATCAACACTTTCATCCTGTGGCCATTGTTCTTACACCTAAGGTTTCCTCCCTGCCCTCAGAGTCTGCATGGAACTGTCACTCATGATAACTCTTAGAGTCAGGACCCCTACCAAGGAGGGTGATGGATCAGAAGAGACGGTCATGGAAGCTGGGGTGGGAGCAGCCAAGCCCAAAGCTTCAATAAAACTGACCTCATCTTTCTCCCTCTCCACAAGAAAGGAAGACTGTGACTGACTGACACACAGGAGTTCACCAAGAGTACATTAGAAACCTGAGGGCAAGTCACTTCTGAGGATGCGTGTGTGTGTGTGTGTGTGTGTGTGTGTGTGTGTGTGTGTGTGTGCCACCACTCCTATAGAAGCTGAGGGTGACTTGAAGACTGAAAGCTTCCCTTCATCTGTCTTTCCCTAGCTGTCTGATGTTACTGTGAGTGCAGTGGGGGCTACTCCTGAGTGAGACCAGAGGCATCCAGAGCAGAGCTCGAGGTGTGTTCTGACTGGACACCAACGATGCTGACAGGGAGTGCAAGGGGCTATGAAGACACAGAAGCCAGAAGGGCAGAAGCTGAGTGGGTGGTAGAAGGCCACTCTAGGATATTCCAAGGTGATAGAGGAGGACTCGAGAAAAGGTGGGTTTCAGCCAGGCCTCCAGTCTGCAGGAGCGGACCACCACTGCTGCCAAGCTCTCCCAGGCCTCCAGTCTGCAGGAGCGGACCACCACTGCTGCCAAGCTCTCCCAGGCCTCCAGTCTGCAGGAGCGGACCACCACTGCTGCCAAGCTCTCCCTTGAGCTGCCTGGCTCACCGCCATCATTCTGCCACTCTCCACAGGTTATGTCGGAGAAGAGGTTCCAAACCACGCTTCCACATCTCCTTCCTGCATAGAAAGCTGACCGAGATTTGGAGATGAGGCATTGTAAAGTAGGAAGTCGGCCATGAAGGACATGGAAGTACTGGAAATGCATACTGTCTTCCAGGAGTCCAGACCCACCTTCTAGAACAAACAGTGAGGTTCAGTGGTCGACAAAGCATGAACTGCAGGGCAGGAGGAGTGGAATGGGAATGAGGTTTTTCAGGGCAGTAGGAACACTCCCCAGCAGGCAATGGCAGATGCCTGTCATTAGACAGTTGTCATGAGCCTCAGACACAACCCCGGGCACACCATGGATTATGGGTAGCAACGAGGTGTCCCTGTAGCTTAGCAATTGTCATATATGTGCAATGCTGGTAGATGGTGATATTGGGAGGCATTCAGGGAAGGGACATGAAATATATGACAGCATTCCAGTCCTCCTCAACTTTGGTATGAACCTAAAACTGCTCCCAAATATAAAGCCCATGGCCCCATGGCACTTCCACTATGGATTAGAGAAGGGCTCATAAGGCCCGTCCCTCCCTAAAGAACTACAGGCAGTTAATAGTGGTTGGGGACAAGGGGAGTCATACGCATCCGTGGCCAAAAGTAAATTACCCCTGTCAAACATATTAGCCGAAGACCATGACAAGGCAAGTGACCTGATTAAATACAGTTGGCTGCAAAAATAAGGAAGGAGAAGAGAAAAGAGAGGGGAAGGGAGGGAGGGGGAGAATGTTTTTAAGAGGGGGACTTATTGGGAAGAGGGGTTTGCCCAGAGCTTGAGGGAAATGAGAGAGAATAATAGGGGGATTGTGAAGAAGGTATATTCTATTTATAAGTATAAAAATATGAAATAATAAAGTTTAAAAAACCCTGCACAAGCTCAAGCCAGACAAAACCCCAGCACGGACTGAGGAGGAGAGTACAAAGCCCCACCCTAGCTGCTGAGTTATTGGCAATCACTAGCTAGCTGCTGGGAGAAAGAGTCAGTTCTCTTTAAGGGTGTGGCCCCTCGTAGATCAACCACACTCCATTAGAAGGCTACATATCCAGGAGTAAATGGGTAGAACAAGCTGTACTTGATTTAAAAAGAAAAACAGAGACACAAAGTTGGGTAGGCAGGGAAGGAGAGTGGGTCTGGATGGAGTTAGAGAGAGGTGAATACATTGGATGAAATGCCCATGGAACTAACAAAAATAATAAATGTTACGACACTAAAAAAAAAAAAAAAAAAAAAAAAAAAAAAATCCTGGATTCTAGGTCCTGTCATGAAAGGGAAGGGCCCATGCTGGTGTGTCTCTCCCTGAGCCTTCATACCTGATTAATGGTTGATGAGGAATGGAAGGACATTTTCTTCAGTGTTGTACCCTCTGGCAAGTTGCCCATGCTCATGCTCATGCTCCTGTAAGCAACTGTGATGAAACTCACCAAGTTCCCAGTGCACAGGAAAACAGAGGGAGCTTGTCCAAAGGAGGAAAGGGATAGGCAAGACTCACTTGCATGTGAGGAGGGGAAATAGGGGGTATGATTTAAAAGCATTATGTTTATGAATGAAAACATCATAATGAAACCTCTCTCTACATATCACTGCATATGTACTAATCAAAACATGGATAAAAAACTGAAACCCAGGGGATGGACAGATAGATAGTCCAGTCATTTAACTGCTGGCCTTAGAAACACAAGACATTAATTGGATCCCAGAACTCACCAGAGGAAAAGGTGGTTGTGGTGGTCCACACTTGCAACCCCAGAGCTGAGAAAATAGACCACAAGGAGCACCCTGGCTAGCCAGCTTCACCTACTTGGAGACTTCCAGGTCAATGAGACAACTAATATCCAACTGGAATAAAGGAAAGCCCAGATGTGGTGGTACACACCTATAATCCCAGAAATAGGAAAGTGAAAGAGAAATAGTCAGAAGTTCAATGCCATCCTCTGCTATGTAGCAAGTTTGAGGACAACCAGGGTTACATGAGTCACTGTCTCAACAACAACAGCAATAAAAGCAATAGATAGCCCCTGAGGAACCTCTGACCTCTATGCACAAGCGTATAGAAGCACGGGTAAACCAGGACACATGAATATACACGCACAGTGCCCCATAAACAAACAAACAAAAAAATGAAGTCTAATGTTAGGTAAAATAGGCTTGGTAAAATCAGATAATATAATAGGAGCCCTGGTCATGTCCTCAGAAGCCCCTCCTCTCACCCAGTGGTGTCAGGCTCGACTCTGAAAGCACAAGGTCATGTGAGGCTTTGGGCTTACTGGCAACACAAGAGACACAAGAAGCCAGGCGGTGGTGGCGCACACCTTTAATTCCAGCACTCGGGAGGCAGAGCCAGGTGGATCTCTGTGAGTTCAAGGCCAGTCCAGTCCACAGAGTGAGATCCAGGACAGGCACCAAAATGACACAGAGAGACCCTGTCTCAAAAAAAAAAAAAAAAAAAAAGGCACAAGAAAGTACCAACAGATGAAGTCAACAGGTTGGGCTATTTCCAAACAAACCTGTGAGTCTAGAAATAATAGGCTGGGACAGTGAGAGGACTTCTCAGACCAGCCTTGACAGTGATCACCAGGGCCAATAGACACAAAGACAGAATGCCGAGGCTCCTAGCAGCCCAGCAGCTCACAGACAATGGGACAGGTGCACACACACACCTTTCACAGAAATCTCATTCTCTGCAGACTAAACACCTAAGTGCCAAGGCACAGTGGGTGGGACATGGACAAAGTCAGGCCCAGGACCAAGACAGAAATTTCTTGGTGAGGTGAGGTTCTAGCCATCTTTGACCAGAGGTGCAGCATGTGAATTTGGTACAGAGAGCTGAGAGGGAAATCTTATAACTGGCCAGAAGACTCTATAATGAAAACTGGGCTTCTTGTGAGCAAATAGGTTGTGTTTTTGACACTTGTGAATGGAATATGTGGCACAAGAAAACACTCACCAACACAAAACCACAAAGCCCATAATGCTGAAGTTCTGTAGTCCAGCCTCACCCTCGGGTCCCTGGTGAACACATATGCTTCCCTTTGCCTAATTCCTACACTGAAAGCCATTTTAGGTGAAAGGCATCTGCATTACTGCCCCGTGTCCACTGCTGGTTGCATCCAGGAACAGGCCCAGTGAGCTGTTCACTGTGTCTCTTTCTCCGGATTTCTTCCAAGGGTTTCCAATCTGGGGGACCAAAGACAATTAATTACCTGTGGCAGCAAGGTTCTCTCAGAGTCCTTATACCCACTCATAGACCCAAGTCACAAACCTGGACTCTAGACCTCACCCTACCTACACAGTGAGGAGTGGAGTGCAGAGACTCAGAGGGACCCTGGAACGGGACTCCCATAACAGAAAGAACCTTCTGGCAACAGTGACAGGTACAAGACCACTCCTTTGTAGAGAAATGTCATGGGTAGGGGATTCCTACTAGGGCCCACTATCAACATCTAGAAAACCTCAGAACCCATTGTGACAGTAACAGCACCTATTATGTGTGAAAGAACCAAGGTCTCCCAGAAGTCTACACATAGTGGAACAGCCTTACCCCAAAGTATAAGGAAGGGCAGGGCGACAGCCATAAAGGTCTCCTTGCATCAAAGACTCTGCTTATTTTGCCGGTGGTTTCATGGTAGGTTACGTACTGAACATCCTACTCTGGCCACCCCAAGTAGTAAAAGGGGAAGACACTCTTCCTCACTCACTATCTGGGATGATCTTACAAGGATGGTCCAAACACCTTGATGGTCCAGAGATCTCCAACTTGATACCCCACTTGGAGGCCAGAGAATCTGGGTGGGTCAAGACCTTCCCCATTCTTGTTTCACAGCCTAGACTCAAAACAACTGATCTGAAGTGCTCACAGACTCCCGTACATTGGAACCAGACTATCATCGGAATACACTTTTTCAGTGTTCACATGGGCCAACAACCAGTGCACTTTATATTAACTGTCATGTTGTTTCTCTCACCAACACTTAAGAGAACGTAGACTGACATTTTCACTCCACAGTTCAGACAATGGAGACGTCAAGCTGCATGACCAAGGTGATGTTGCTTTTCATTAATGATATAGATATAATTCACCAGAACTTGAACCCAGATAGAACTCAAATCCAGAGTCAGCATTTTGAACATATGGGCTCTGTTTTAAAATACAAGCCCCTAAAATGGGTTTTGTTGTGTCAGAAAGGAAGTTTTGCTGTCAGTAGAACCCTCTGTCCCATCATAACATAAAAAATATACCATCACAACATAAATAAATATACCCATCACAACATAAATACACCCATCACAACATAAATAAATACACCCATCACAACATGAAAAACACACCCATCACAACATAAATAAACATACCCATCACAACATAAATACACCCATCACAACATAAATAAACACACCCATCACAACATAAATAAATATACCATCACAACATAAATAAATATACCCATCACAACATAAATAAATACACCCATCACAACATAAATAAATACACCCATCACAACATGAAAAACACACCCATCACAACATAAATAAACATACCCATCACAACATAAATAAATACACCCATCACAACATAAATAAATACACCATCACAACATAAATAAATATACCCATCACAACATAAATACACCCATCACAACATAAGTAAATGTACCCATCACAACATAAATAAATACACCATCACAACATAAATAAATATTCCCATCACAACATAAATAAATATACCCATCACAACATGAAAAACACACCCATCACAACACAAATAAATATACCCATCACAACATAAATAAATACATCCATCACAACGTAAATAAATATACCCATCACAAGGTAAATAAATATACTCATCACAACATAAAATATACACCCATCACAACATAAATAAATTCACCCATCACAACATAAATAAATACACCCTTCAGCTGTGAGTCATGAAGTCTCATGGTGACCCTAGCTGAAGAATGTCCTCCCACTGAGATAATCCCTAGTAAGAGACAAAATATGGCAAATTTTGAAGATAAGAGAAACTGCAGGAGATCTACCAACGAGGGAGACCATCAGGGGATGCCACACGGGGGTGTGAGCAGAGTTGGACACCGTGAGTGAGAACCCAGGGCCTCGAGTTTCAGGGAACCTAGCTTGAGCTGATGTGAAGGAGAGAAGTTTTATTGGGAGAGAAAACCCAGTGCTTAGAGACAAGGGATGCCAGGTGATAGCTTGGAGAGAGAAACACCTAAGTCCCTTCCTTTCCTCTACTGAGTCACAGAGCTAAGGGGCTGCAACAACACAGCCTGGCCATAGGCTGGTCAACTACTACCTTTCTACTTCAGACAACCTCAGCAAAGCCCTCTGCGTGGACTCTGAACCACAGTGCTGTGCTGGTCCTGAGCCTGGGTGTCCAGAAGCTGAAGGTGATACAGACAGAGTTTCCTGAAGAACATGCTGGAGCTGGAGTTGCAGCCATTTGAGACATTCTAGACAAGAGCTCTCTTTCTGTTTGAGATGCTGCTAATTTTTTTGATAAAGGAACAAAAGGCCTATGTGGGCAGCCCATGTCATCATCTTCTTGGGAGCAAAGGAACATCCCAATGTGGCCAAGTTTGCTGTAGGGCCTCACTCTGTAGGAGAACTCTGTCCCCCAACTCAGGCCACCATCAATCCTGAGCATCCAAGTCCATCTCCAAGGAAGAGTAAGGTCTCCCCTGTGACTCCCTGAAGGAGGCACCAAGCCCTGCAACTGTTTTTCCTCAGCATCACTGACTTCTTACTCCTGGACTATTGGCTACCTAGTCACTGGCCTCCTCCAATGTGGCCCCCTGTGGGGTGGAGTCTGGGCAGTGCTACATCTTGATTCATCACACAGCACTATATGGAAGTTGGCTTCCTGTACCCCATGGGTCTGGAGATCCTTGTGGATCACAGGAGCACAGATGCCCAGGACTGGAGAGTGGAGCAGCTCTGGTATAATGGCAAGTTCTACAACAGCCCAGAGGAACTGGCTCAGAAGTATGCAGATGGAGAAGTGGACGCGGTGGTTCTCCAGGACCAAATAAAAATAAGGTCTAGGTTGGTGTGCTCATTCATCTTCTGTTGCTGGGATAAACAACATGCTCAGAAACAACTTGGGAAGGAAAGGCTTTATTTCAGCTTACAGTTGTAGCTCATCATTGAGGAAAGTTAGGTCAGGAACATGGAGGCAGAAACTGAAGCATGATGTCTCTTCACAGAAAAAAAAAAACCTAAGACCAGGAGGTGGTGGTGCATGCCTTTAATCCCAGCACTCAGGAGGCAGAGGCAAGCGGATCTCTGTGAGTCCAAGGCCAGCCTGCTCCACAGAGTGAGATCCAGGACAGGCACCAGAACTACACAGAGAAACCCTGTCTGGAAAACACACACACACACACACACACACACACACACACACACACACATTACCCCCCACAGCCTTTGAAGATGAGATTCACACTTCCACTGCTCACCTCTGGTCTTCTCACTAGCCTCTAGATGAACTTTTTCTTGGTCCCAATGGTATGGCTTGCTAAATAGTGATCAAATTCATTCAAAGACATGGCAGAGGGGCCTTCCCACCAGAAGAGGAGCTTCTTTGGAGCTGGGATTACAGGAGATTGTGAGCCACTAGATATGAGTGCAAATTGTGATCTTCTGAGAGAACAGCAAGCACTTTTGACCTTGGAGCCATCTCTGCACCTCCAAGGGCCTCACTTTTTAAAATGAAACTGAGATATTGCAAGAAGTTTGCAGGCACATCTGAAAATGCTGCAAACCAGAGTCTCTTCAGGTAGATGGCACTGAGTGCCACAATGCCCACTGAAGCTGGGTTTCACACACAGAATCTGGTAGCCTGAATGACAGTGGGCTTCCTGCAGATCTCTCTGTCAGCCACATCTAGGAACTCCCATGACTTATTACTCTACCTATTCCTTGAACTCCTCCCAAGGTATCCAGATAAACCCACATACAACAGCCACAACTTGGCCACATCTGGGAACTCTGTGGTCTTCACCCACTTTGGGCTGCCATGACTCATGGTGCCTCTGGCTAAAGGCTGTCTCTCAATTGAGCTAACCCAATTAAAAAGGGCTCTCCAGCCCCAACTCACCCACCCACCTTTCAACTACAGAACCCCATAGAGTCAGAACCCTAGTTAGAGAAATCCCAGAGCCAGGTTCCCCACCCTCCCACCCATCAGCCACACCACACACCATTCACCTCCAGGACCCTGTGGAATCTGGCCTGGAACACCAACCAGAATGGTCTCAAAACTGAAAAGCAAGCACCTTTCAACTGCTCCACAGCCTGATAAATTGGGGTAACAGCAAAAATTCAAACACTCACTCAACAAAGTCAAGACTAGATATCCATACCAAGAAACACCAGCACTGACTTATTCTGAATGCCCAGATCTCAAACACACAAGGTGAAAAACCAAGACAGTAACTCTGCTTCAGAAGTTAGCATCTTCACAGCAGTATCCTTGAGAAAGGCAACTTAGCTGATGAACAAGACAATGACTACAAAATAGTGATTGTAATTATATTCAAGGAACTCAACGAGGATATGAATAAACATTTGAATGAATAACAGCATAAACAGTTGAATAAAATAATAGAGACAATTCAAGATATGAAAACAGATCTTAATAAAGAGATAGAATATCTAAGGAAAAGCCAAAAACTTGAAAAACTCAGGAAATTCAACAAAGAGCTCCAAGGAAAACCTCAACAATAGATTGATTGGATCAAAGGGAATAGAGAATTTCAGATCTTAAAGATGAGGTAGAAGAAATGGACCATTCAAAGAAAATGTCAAGTCAACGAAAACATTTAGGAAACCTGGAACACTGTGAAAAGACCAAATATACAAATAATAGGCATAGAAGAAGGAGAGGGAAACTCAGGTCAAAAGCACAGAAAATATTTTCAACATAGTCATAAAAGAAATTTTCTCAAATCTAAGGAAAGAGATGCTAAATTAAGGTACAAGAGGCATACAGAACACCAAGTAAACAGGACCAGAGAAGAAACTTCCCACAACACATAATAATCCAAGCACTGAATGTACAAAACAAAGAACAGATACTGGGAGCTGCCAGAGAAAGAACAAGTTACATCTAAGGCAGATCCATAAGAGTAACACCTGACACTTCAGTGGAGACTCTGAAAGCTCAAAGGGCCTAGATTGATGTCATCCAGCTTATAAGAACATAGGTGTCAGTAAAACTATCAGTCATAAGTGGAAGGACAAAGAAAAGCATACCATAAGAACTTTAGGGAATTTATGTCTACTGAGCCTGCTTTATGGGAGATATTAGCATGACTACTTAGGTCTGAAGAAAAGATTAAACACACCCAAGAGAGTGCAAGGAATAAATAATCTCAGAACAGTCAACCAAAAGAAGTCTAAGAAAACAATACCTCAACCACAAAACAATAGAAATTAATACACAACTTTTAATAATAAGATGTAGCATAAATCTTAAAGAGTCTTATTAATAAAATCAAACCCAGTGCTAGTTATTGGGGTGAATGCTGAAAGATCAGAGAAGCAGAACAAGCCACAGCTTCCTCACCTTGCCAATTCCTCAGCTGATCTTGTTTCCTCAGACTGGAAGTCTCTGTGTCCTCATCCAAAATGAATCTCAGCTGAACTGTGCTGCTCAAAGCCTAAAAGTTTAACCAGCATCTAGTTCCTCATTCTCAGGCCTTAAATACCTTTCTGCTTTCTGCCATCAGTTCCTGGGATTAAAGGCTGTTTCCAGTGTGGCCTTGAACTCACAGAGATCCAGGAGGATCTCTGCCTCTGGAATGCTAGGATTAAAGGCGTGTGTGCCACTATTTTCTGGCCTCTATATCTAGTGGCTGTTCTGTTCTCTGACCCCATATAAGTTTATTAGGGTGCACAACATTGTAGGGAACACAATACCACTACATTTTCCCTTTTTCTGTCTAAAATTTAAAAAAGCTTATAACTAATACAAGAAAAACTATATCCAATAAGTATATACAATATATACAGTCAAGAATTATATTAACAATGTCTAGTCCATTAACATTTGACAGATTCAGATGAAAAACTCCATTAATATATAACAATGTCCAATCCATTAACATTTGACAAATTAGACAAGAAATTCCATTATATACATATATATATATATATATATATATATATATATATATATATATATATATATATATATATATATAAACAATGTCCAGTCCAGTAACATTTGATAAACTCAGACAAAAATTACTTATCCTACTTAAAACAAGTAGTTCCTTTTTAAAAGTAGATTCAATAATTGGCCTGTTTATCTTGTCATATCCATATTCTCTCTTGTTTTCTTTTCATAATAGATTCAATTATCTACCTTTTGTCATTTTTATATCTTCCCCTTTTTCTTTTTAGAGTAGATTCAATGATCTACCCATTTATCCTATTATTTCTTTATCTTTTTTCTCAGAGTAGATACAATAATCTACCTCAAATATATATTCTCTTTTTTCTTTTTTAAACAAAAACTCTGAATCTAGTCTCCTTGTTCAACTTTTTTCCTGACCATTAACAATTAACAACTTGTAACCAACCATCGTAAACAATGACAATACCCATAACTCATTAAACAACCAAAAAACCACCCCACACACACCTCTTGGGAATGTGGGCATTATTTTCTTAAAATTACTTCCTGCTTTCTAGGGGTGAAGACATCTTTAGGGGAATCCTGAAAAGAAAATTTTGGGGTTAGTTGTCAAGTCCTGTATCATTTGTCTAGTCTTTGCATAATGGGAAAGTGTAGGGCTTGTCACAAGTCCTTGTTTGAGTAGTCCATCAGGCTGGATCATCTCAGCTAGCCATCTCAAAATTGTCCTGAGTAGTTTGTAGTCCAAAGTCAATCTTTTGGTGGTGTTAATCAGCTTAATGGCTTTATCATAGTCCATGGGGGATCATCATTGTGGGGTCCTGTCATCTTTTTGAAGATTTCAAAGTCGCTGTTAGGTGTGGTCATGGTTCCCTGCAGACTTTTGTGTGTGTGTGTGTGTGTGTGTGTGTGTGTGTGCCTCCTCTGTGGTCTGGAGCAATCACAGTCTGAGAAAATGTATGTCTCTGGGAACCATGAATGTTCTTCCTTAGAAGAGAAAATCTTCACAGCAATTTCTCCCCACCATTTGTCTTGCCAAACTTTTCCAAACTGACCTTTGCTGATGCTTTCTTGTAACACGATGGTCCTGGCAATTCTTCTCCGAACAAGCAGCAGTAAACCCTTTGTCCCAGGTAGCAGCATCACCACAGTCACCAACACAATGAGAAGCAGCCAGCAACTGGAGCTGGGTGCCCCCATGGTGCCACTGCTGTGGCTGGGCCCTGGCAGCAGCTCCTCTTTAGCAAGCCTCCTAGGCCAGCCTCAAACTCAGGATCCTCCTGCCTCTGCCTCCTTCAGTAAATCCAAGCAGTGTGCACCACCACAAGTGGCTACATGTAGCTCGGCCATAGGCAAGTACTTTTTCGAGAATTTGTGCCATGAATGTTGGGCTCCAGATGTAGCATGAATTTTAACAGATCGTATTAATAAGAACAAGCCCAGAGCCAGGTATTGGGGTGAACGCTGGAAGATCAAAGAAGCAGAACAAGCCACAGCCACCTCACCCTGCCAATTTCTCAGCTGATCTTGTTTCCTCAGACTGGAAGGCTCTATGTCCTCATCCAAAATGAATCTCAGCTGAACTGTGCTGCACAAAGCCTAAAAGTTTAACCAGCCTCTAGTTCCTCATTCTCGTGCCTTAAATACCTTTCTGCTTTCTGCCATCAGTTCCTGGGATTAAAGGCGTGAGTCACCACGCCTGGCTATTTCCATTGTGGCCTTGAACTCACAGAGATCCAGGAGGATCGTTGCCTCTGGAATGCTAGGATTAAAGGTGTGAGTGCCACTATTTTCTGGCCTCTGTATCTAGTGGCTGTTCTGTTCTCTGAACACAGGGGCTGAAGAGATGGCTCAGCAGGTAAGAGCACTTGCTGCTCTTTCAGAGGACCCAGGTTCAATTCCTAGCATCCATATGATAGCTCACAACTGTCTGTAACTCCAGATCCAGGGGATCTGACATCATCAGACAGACATATATGCAATATACATGAAATAAAAATAAATAAATTTAAAACACACAAAGCAAGATTCATCTTTTTTTTTGAGAGAGAGACCAATAGCTTTTTGTTTTTTCAAGCTGTAGTATGGCTTTTATTTGTATGTAGATTATAGACTTACACATATTTCATAAAAGATGTACCAATTTCAACCCTAAAGTAACAGCAGAACTGGATAATGAATAGGAATTCTAGAGACTAGTACAGGGGCCATCTTTATTGTTGTCTCCGAGAAATACAGCTCACAGCACCTTGGGGAAAGGCATGGAGAAGAGTATCCCAAGAAAATGGAACAAAGGAACAAGCAGATATAGTCATTTTAATATCTTACAAAGTCAATTTCAACCTAAACTGTCCAGAAGAGCCAGGGAAAGGCATTTCACACTCACTGAAGGAAAAAGTCCACTGAGATGACCCTACATTTCTAAACATGTATGCAGCAAACACAAAGGCAGCCAAGTTCATAAAAGAAACACTACTGCATCTAAAATCATAGACTGACCTGCCACACTGATGGTGTGTGACTTCAATACCCACCTCTTGCCAACAGACAGATCATCCAGACAAAAAAGAAATAGAGAAACTCTGGAGTTAAGTGACATCATAAATCAAATAGATCTAACAGACATCTACAGAAAATCCCATTCAAATACTAATACACATTCTTCTCAGTAGTCCATGGAACTTTCTCTAAAATAGACTACAAATTAGAACCCAAAACAAGCCTCAACAAGTACAGGAAGATTTAAAAAACACCATGCAGCCTACCTGACCACAAAGGAATAAAGCTGAATACCAACACCAGTATAAACAGCAGAAAATACACACACTCCAGGAAACTAAGCAGAACAGTTCTAAAGGAAACTGGGTCAAGGAAGAAATCAAGAGGGAATTTTTTTAAATTTCTAGAATTGTATGAAAATGGAACACAATGAAGGCAATCCTAAGGGGAAATTTATGAGTAAGTGCCTACATCAAAACACTGATGAGAATCCATGTTAATAACTTAATGATGCACAACTCCCACATGGCTTCCCTAAGGCACTTTTCTGCACACAAAATTGCATGGCAACACACACACACACACACACACACACACACACACACACACACACACACCCTAGAGCATTACTGCAGTAACCTGGGTGGGATGCGGCAGGTGATGTTTCGCATAGACTTTCCCAGTCCTTTAGCTGTTTCTCATTAACTACTTCACTACACAGAGGTCAGGGGGATAGGACTCCCTGAACAAACCAGGGCTAGTCTTTCAATCTGCTACCTGACAGCATGAGATAACATGTGTCCCTGAGAACTATAGGCAGTAAACTTTGCCCTGGAGTAATCCTGTATGTGGGGGTGCATCTGCCCTAGCCTGTGGCTTGGTGCATGTGTGATGGAGAAGCAGTCAGTGCCTGTGAGGATAAGATTCTGCTGCCTAACACATTACGATAGTTTCCAATAACATCTAGAGTTCTCAGTGTCGTGCTTGGGCAGATGATGGCACCACAGAAGAATGGAATGGGTGTGATTAGATTTCAATAACAGAACAAGGCCACCAAGCCCACATGGGTGGTGTCTAACCAGAGTCCTTAGGACTGTGGCAACATGGCTGCCCCCTCTCCAACTTTAAAAACAGCCAACAGACTAGAGTGTTGCTCTCCAGCAAAGAGACAAAGTTCACCGTAAAACATCCACAGTTGCCAGGACTGGCCCATGTGCTGTCCTCCAGCTGTGTGGTTTGGGGTCTGTTGAGCCTCCTGGCCCACACCGCCAATACAGCCCCTGCCTCAACACTGATCTTCCTGGCAGTTGACCATGCTGTGGTCTATGTTGGAGATTCTTGGGAACAGAGAACATGTTTCTGCTCCAACACTTGACTCCCACCCTCCTTCTTCCCTCATGCCTCTACAGCTTCCACACTGACGATCAAGCAGACCACCACCAACCCCAGAGCCTGAGACACCACCTCACATAACACACAGTGGAGCGGACACAGGACTCTGAGGGACACTAGGCAGTTTTCCACTTCAGACAGACTCTGCCGGAGTATCTGCTCATTAGCAGCCCCAGGGAGAAGCCCCGGAGCCACAGAAGCAACTGCTGCCTGAAGTTCAATCTCATAGTTAGGCAGATGCTGCTCGGAGGCTGGAAGGAATGAGCTGTCACCTGGACCAGGTGACAGCAAAGGCCCAGAGAGGAAGAACAGGAGACCCAAAGGTTCTCCTGTCATTGTACGTGTCTGTAGGACCGTCCATCCTCCAGGCTCTGTGGTCTGTATGTACATCTGGATGTGTGTCAGCATGCACTTGAGGATGAAATGGAAGCACCTGTGGAGATTCTGGCCCTTGGATGGCAGATTATGATGAGAAGCCTTCCAGACTCCTGGTAGTTAACTACTCATTCTGGGCAGGAGACAACATCCTTAGCCCACAGCATGTTTCCTGAGAGGGGCTAACTGGCAATCCCTTGCCCACAGCCTCTTGGCTTCTTCTCTTGCAAGCAGACACCCACCAGCATTGGCCAAATATTAGGAATTCAATTGGTGCAGCAATGGCACCAACAACCAAGACAATCCCTGGGATGCCTCCACATCCATCCTTAACTGATCACCGCGGCCAAAAGGTACATGAAAAGAAGAGCTGAGGCTCCCAGCAGCCCACTGGCTCACCAGGTGATGGGGCAGGTGTGACACACATCCTTCACTATCGTCAAGCGATGCTCACTCCTCTACAGACTCAATAATCAAGTGCTGAGGAGGGCAGTGAATGGGAAGTGACCAAAGTTAGAGATTCAGGTCCAGGACAGACAGGCTCTTGCATCTGTATCACACCCTCCTCCCAAGGCTCAGGGCTCAGTGTGGAGGAGAGGGCTGAAAAAGTAGAAGAACCAGACACAGTGAATTAATACAAGGAAACAGTGTCTTCTGGACACAGCAGGGCAGCTGGCTGGTCAAGGCAGATCAAATTCCAGCATGGAGAGGAGGGGCAGCATGAAATTCCACTCCTAAGGAACTATTTGTTGGTAACTGATAGCCTCTGGGAGGAAAGGTTTTTGGGTTGTTGTTGTTGTTGTTGTTGTTGTTGTTGTTGTTGTTTTAATAATAGTGTTACCACTCACTCACAGGTTGGCAGCAACAAACAGCTGTCTGATTGGACATAAGGCTCACTCTTGAGGCGAGAAATCATGCCTGGTACTGGAAACCTAGCCAGCTTCCTGGGACTAGTGAGGTCATAGACCTTAGCAAAGAGTCATCTTCTTTCCTCGACTCTGCCAGACCAGCACAATCCCTGATTACATTCTAAATCTTATCCTTACATCCACAGATGAGGGTAGCTACCACCCCTCACCAAAGAAGCCCCTCTTTACTGCAAATGGAGACCACCACAGAAAACCACAACTACCACAGTGCAGAGGTCAATGGCTCATGGGAGCTCCACCCCAACAGATACAGCCACATCACGCTCCCATGTATACAGCTCAGGGGACATCACAGAAGAAGAAGAGGGGCAGAATGATTTTAAGACCCCAAATACTAGGTTGTGTGCTGTGAAAGAGTCTCTCCTAGAAACGGGTACATAGACATGGCCGGAACAACAGCAACATCAATGGATATGTTAGCTTGGAAGAGGGAAAACTTCATGGGGTCCCCGCCTAGACAAAGAACTGTAGGCAGTTGATGACTGCTGGGAGAAAGAGAATTAGCCTCTCCCAGCGATGAACCCCTTTATTGATTGCCTTATGCAGAGCGATCAGCCTTGAGTATATATGTGTGTGTATGTATATATATCCTTGAGACTATATATATCAAAATATATAAAAGTTTATGTGTGTGTGTATATATATATATACATATAACAAAAATTGGCTCAGCAGGTTGTATTTATATATATTTGTGCATGTACACACACACACACTTTTAACAAACATAATGAAAGAAAAAGAGGCTATCAACTTGAAAGTGGGATGTAGCATGAATCTTAAAAGTTCTTATTAATAAAATCAGACCTGAGGCCAGTTATTGGGGTGAATGCTGGAAGATCAAAGAAGCAGAACAAGCCATAGCTACCTCACCTCACCAATTCCTCAGCTGATCCTGTTTCCTCAGAATGGAAGCCTCTGAGTCCTTATCCAAATGAATCTCAGCTGAACTGTGCTGCTCAAAGCCTAAAAGCTTAACCAGCCAAATGCTTCTAGTTTCTGGTCCTCACGCCTTATATAATCTTTCTGCTTTCTACCATCACTCCTTGGGATTAAAGGCGTGAGTCACCATGCCTGGCTGTATCCTTGAACAGATGGATTTCTGCCTCTGGAATGCTAGGATTAAAGGCATGTGCTACCACTGCCTGTCCTCTATGTTTAATATTGTGACTGTTCTGTCTCTGACCCCAGATAAGTTTATTAGGGTAAACAATATTTCAGGGAACACAATACCACCACAGTGGGACCAACATGGAAGGGGTTCTAGGAAGGGTAGCTGAAGGGCTGGAGGGAGGAAAGAGGAAAGAGAGGGGGAAGTGATGTAATTGCATTTAAATTCAAAACATTGTTTAAAAAAGTATTGCTGGCCAGGCAGTGGTGGCGCACACCTGTAATCCCAGCACTCAGGAGGCAGAGGCAGGTGGATCTCTGTGAGTTCGAGGCCAGCCTGGTCTACAGAGCTAGTCCAGGACAGGCTCCAAAGCTACAGAGAGACCCTGTCAAGAAAAACAAAACAAAACAAAACAAAACAAAAAAAAGTTGCCACCGGCAAGTTGACCACGCTCCTGTGGAAGGCATGCATCCAATAATATATAGGCAGCACAAAGTGGATAGGGTTGGGGAACAAAGGACAAAGTTGAGTGGGTACAGAAGGGGTGTGCATCTGGAAGTTGAGGGGAAGGGTGAACATGATCAAAACTTATTGTAGGAAATTTTCAAAAAACAGATTTAAAAAGAAATAAAGGCCAAAACTTGAAAGGGAAGGCCCTTGCTGAGGTCAGGTCTTAATTGCTTTTGAACAGGGACACAGCCAAGTGAAAAAGCTTCTTGAGAGGGAAGAATCCAAATGGAAAATAGACTCTTATGTGAGTAAGTACACTGAGTGTGAGATATGCTATACAAAACACACTTATAAGCAGAACAAGCATGTGGCATCCCACAGCTCAGGTTCTGTTGCAGGGGACCAGCCTCAGCAGTTTCAAGGGTCTCAAAGGACAGGAATGTCTGGCAGGCACAAGAGAAGACTGGGACACAGGAGTTGGTGCAAGCTGATGAGTCTTGTCAGATCTGGAGATGTGTGTCTGCTTTGCCTTCTCCTGATCTGATTCACCCCCAGTCTTTTATTGTAATACAAGGAAATATGGGATGAGAAAATTGAACAGGTGATTGAGTTCTTCACAATAGTTTCAAAAGTTCTTGTAAATCAGCAAAGTGTACCCGTGCCCCTTGATTGCACACAGAAGTTCCCAGGAAGAAAGCCAAAGCATATCAGCTTATTCTTTCCCAGGTTAATAATTATCAGAACATCTGAGGTTATCACCCCCGAGGCCATCTACTTGCAGTTTCTCAGAGAGCATGGAAGTATAAAGAATGGTTTAAGGTACCAGACTGCCAGCTTCCTCTCAGCCTAAGTCCTTCATCTCTCTGTAATTCGTCAAGTTGTCTTCTAGCTAGTTCCAGACAGCTCTTGTCTTCCTATCCTATCTATATGTCTCTCTATCTACAGTCTTCTGCCACCAGCCTTCGGGGTTTTTCCCATGACCTGCATAACAGCTTCAACTCCTGCCACTGTCACAATCTCAATATCATTTCTAATGTCATGGAACCACCGCAGGAGAGAGAAAGAAAATCATAAAGAACAAACAGAGTAGGAGGATTATAAGAACTAGTAACAGTTGGATGGGTGAGAACATGACATGCATACACCATAAAGTCTGCCCTCAGGACACAAGGGTTGTTTTCTCCCTGACCCATAGAAGGCAGGCTTGGTAGAATATCCGGTGGGCAGGCCTGGAGGGATTGATGTCCTCATCCTCAGGCACCTCCAGCACAGACTCCACGGTAACACCTCAGGCTTTTCACATGCCATCTCCGGCATTCTGATCCAGCTCCTCCCTCCTGTCCTTGATGAGCAGCCTTTGCTTAATTCTTACTCTAAAGGCCATTATTAGGTGACATGCTCCCAAGCATGTGACCTTGTCCCCCATCTGGGAGGCGAATGACATACAACAGACAGACCTTTGAGTTCTCTCTCTGTCTGTCTCAACAAGAGAAAGAGTGTTCTCCAGAATTCTCCTGAGGGTTCCATTCAGGGAGCCAAAGGTAATTAATTCCTTATGACAGCAAGGACTCCTTCCACCCTCTCACAGGCCCAGGACTAAAGCAAGACCTCTGGACCCCACCCCACCTTCAGCTGTGAAGAGTTGGGCTAGAGACACAAAAGATACTTGAGTGAAATTCCAATAGAACCTTCTAATATTTGTCATGGGAAAAAGACCACTCCTTTGTCCAGAAATGACATACTGAAAGGCCCCCCTACAGGGCCAGAACCATCCAGTTCAGGTTGAGATCTAGAGAAACCAGGACTATCGGCAGTGACAGCAGCCAGCATGTGTGCTTGGGCTGAGGTCCCTTGGTGACTGCACACTTCAGGATCCACCACACTCCGGTCCAACCACAGGGACAAGGGTGAGTAAGGAAGCGGCTAGCAGGGTCTCTGAGCATCACACTCATCTGCACCAGGCATGCACACACGAGGTACAGCTGGCATGTGAGGACGGAGCTGGAGGGTGAGAAGCCTGACTGCGTTCCCTCAATCTGGAAAGGAGGAAGGCCAAACCTATGTGACACGTGAGATCATAGAACCTTGGTAGGAAAGAGACTCCAACCTGAGTGTACCATTGCATGGCCAGAGAAGGCCAGCATGGCAGGGCTGTCTACATACATCCTTGTTTCAAGCCTGGACATAGTTCAGCCAGACTACAGTACTCAAAATATCTGATGTGCTGTGGTCCAGACAATATCATTGGGGTTCGCTTTACAATGAAGTGTAGCCAACACTCTGCGTGGAAGTGCCTGGAAGACCAGCACTGTCCTGAGCATGTTATGTCACTCACGGGGATGTGCGAGCTGCTGCTGTCATTTCTATTTTACAGTTGAGATAACAGAGGCCCAGAGAGTTTAACACAACCCAGACGATGCAGGTTGTCCTTAGTGGTGTGAACTCCCAGGACTTGAACCCAGGCAGCTTAACCCAAGAGCCTGAATTTGAGCATATACGCTAACTTCCTAAATACATCCCCTTAAAGGTCATTTGCTGTATCAGAAAGGCGGGTTTTCTGTTAGTCTAGCCCTCTGTCCCATCAGGACAGGACCACTTGGTAGTCCTGGATGACTAAGCCTTGCCCTGCTGTGACTGCACCTGGCTGAAGGATGTTCCTCCACTGAGATGACATCAGAAGGAGTTGGGGAACTGGGGAGTGAGTTCATCTGAATCATAAGAACTGAGATTCACGGATGGGGGAAGTAAGTAGGCACATTCTCAGGTGCTAGATAGTGCTGGGAGCCGTGACTGGGGACCCAGGGGCTCCAAACCCAACTGGGGCTGGGCACAAAGCTAAGTCAGTGGAGGAAGCAGACACAGGGCAGGGGCAAAGACCTCTGACGGCCCAGAGAGGGAAATACTCAAGTCTTCTGCTGAGTTCTGGAGCCATGGGACCGGCCTGAAGGAACCAGGCACAGGGCCAAGTGACTGACATCCTGATGTTACAGGTGGCCATGGCAATGCCCCAGGTGGACTCTTAATGACAATGCCTGAGTGGTGTGGAACAGAGTATTTGTTTAACTAATAAAGATGTGCTACATTTGTTTGTGTTGCAGTATAATTCTTTAACTATGTAAAGTGTGTTGCTGGGTTACCTTGTCTGCCTAAGGTAGCTGATTGGTCTAATAAAAGGCTGAATGTCCAATAGCTAGGCAGATGGGGGATAGGCAGAGCTGGAAGGCAGAGAGAAAAGAGAAGCCAGACAGCCAGCTGGAAGTAGGGGGCAGCCAGGTGCAGAAGAATCAGAAAAGCAGGAAGGACGGTATGTAGATGAGGTAAATGAGCCTCAGGCAGCACATAGATTAATAGAAATGGGCTAGTTTAAGGTTTGTTTGGTTTTTTTTTTTTTAAAAAAAAAGCTAACTAAAAACAAGCCTAAGCTAAGGCTGGGCATTCATAATTAATAATATGTCTCCATGTCATGATTTGGGGGCTGACAGTCCAAGAAAGTCTGCTACACCTGAGTGTTCTGGGTCCTGGGTGCTTGTGGGCTAAAGGTTATAAAGCTTACTGGAAAAGATGATGGAGCTGGAGCTGCAGCCATCTGTGACACCAACTTTGCCCACAAACTCCATGTTCCTCACTGAGATGCTGCTGCCCTAGAAGAAGGATGTAATGATATTCAGGATAAAGAAAAATCACACTCTACACAAGGGATTCAATGTCCTCTCTTTGGTGGCCAGGACCACTCGAAGGTCAGTTTGCTATCAGGCCTCTGCCATAGACCATTTAATTAGAGCACGGTCGCCTGGCCAAGGTAATACTGGTCCTGGGCTTCCAGACTCTTCTGGAAGAGTATGACCTCTTCTATGGCGTGCTGGAGGAGGCCACCAAGGCCCTGAATGAGTTTCTTCTTTAAACCACCAGATTCTCACTCTAGGACTGTGTTGTTCTATGTCTGACCGCCCAGCACATGGTCCCTGTAGCAGAGCCAGGAAAGTGCATAGCTAGCTGGTTTCTCTAGGGGAACCATATGGAAGGCCACTTACTGCCCCCTACTGGACTGAAGAACTCGGGACTCATGGAAGCACAGGTGTTCAGCACTGGAGAGCAGAGCTGCCCTTATGTAAAAGCAATTTCTACAGCAGCACAAAGGAACTGGCTTAGAAATACAAGGGTGGAAAACTGGACACCGTGGCCCTCAAGGGCCCACTGCCCAAGAACAAAAAGCAACCACAACTCTTGTCTTCCTGCAAGCTCTAGGGGAATTCCCCGGGTCAATCATTGGGGCTTTCTCCTAGGCAGGCCAGTCCCTTCTGACATCATTGGTGGTCATGAGACACCAACTTTGATACACAACTGGAGTCCAGAGATGGCTAAGTGGGACTAGAGTCTGCCCATCCTGGCTTCACAAACTAGGCTCAGTCCAGACAGTCTGTGTTACTCAAAATCTCCCAAGCGCTGTGGTCTGAACTATATCAGCAGGTTCACTTTAAAGAGAGATGCATCCAACACGCACTCCTGGAAGGTCAGTAATGTCTCACACACTTTGTATTTACTGTTTCCTTCTGTGACCTTAGAAAATGGCATGCTGCTCCTATCATTCCCATCCCACAGTTAAGATGAGAGAGGACTTTAAATAGCATGTTCAAGGTCACACAAGTAGTCCTTAGTGTTATAATGTACCAGAAATTGAACACAGGCAGCTGAACCCTAAAAACCATACCTTAAACATACACACTACATTTCGAAATGCATGCCCCTAGAAGGTGATTTGCAGTATGAAAATGGTGGCTTTGTTGTCAATACAGACAAGTGTCCCACCAGGACATAAGCCCTTGTTGCCCTGGATGAACAAGCCTTGGGCTGCTGTGACTGGTGGGCTATACTAAGAAATTTCCCCCAGTGAAATAATACCAAGAGAAGGGGGAAACGTGGAAGATGTCCAGATAAGAAAGAATATAAGAGATTTCCAGAAGAGGAAGGAAACAGCTGGATGCACACAGGGGTCTGGACAGCACTGTGAGCTGTGGGTGAGGACCCAGAGACTCCAACTCTGGCTTCAGCTGGGTAAAGGATGAAGCACAAGACAGGGCCTAGAGACAGTGTGCTCTGAGTGCTGGCTTGGAGAGAGACACACCTACATCATCATCTTCTCTGCTCTGCTAAGATCCAGAGCCATGGGACTGGCACAAAAGAGCTTGGCACTGGGCTGGGTGATCATCTTCATCCTACAGATGGTCATGCAGAGCACTCCTCTGGACATTGAATGGCTAGGTCTGGGTGTTTACAGACCTGAGCGCCCAGGAGATAGAGGCTGTGCGCCCTGTCCTGATGAGCAGGCCAGAGCTGCAGCTGCAGCCATCCGGCACACAGATCTAGACAAGAACTCTGTGTTCCACATTGA
Source organism: Onychomys torridus (assembly GCF_903995425.1). Classification (NCBI taxonomy): domain Eukaryota; kingdom Metazoa; phylum Chordata; class Mammalia; order Rodentia; family Cricetidae; genus Onychomys; species Onychomys torridus. Next base: position 1,054,877 of record NC_050445.1, read on the forward strand.
GACACTGCTGCCCTAGAAGAAGGGTGTGATGGAATTTCTGAATAAAGGAAAAAATGCATCTGTGTGGGAAGCTTGTGTTGTCATTTTCATAAGAGCCCAGGAGCACCCCAAAGTCTGTAGGTTTCTCACTCCAGCCTTTTAACTTTTCCTATGGCATCCTGAGAAACCCTTAAACAGTGGCCACAACTCTGTCAGACACTGGCTTGTAGTGCGTAGCCATTCCAGCCTTGGCCTGGAAGTTCCAACCCCCATTGAGGCTTCGGTAATGGTCACGCCTACAAGGTGGGGCTGAGGGAGGACGCTGAAGACCCAGGATCGAGAGGAGAGGCTTCTCTTGGTGCCTGGACGCTGGAAGTAGACTGAGCAGAGTTCTCCAGAGAACACCCCTGGACTACACCATACCTTTCCAGGTTCCAGACCCTGCAACCTATCCCTTCATTTGTAAGTTACCCCACAAAATAAACCTCCCTTTTAACTACGTGGAGTCACCTTAATAATTTCACCAACATCCAAAGGCCAAGGCTGGAATGGCTACCCACTACATCGGATACCCAAAGACAGGGCCTGTCTGATGCCTCCTTTCAACTATGATGGAACCTGCAATCCTGTGTGAAGACCACAGCCTCAGACCCTGGCTAATAGTCCCAGAACTCCACAGAGTCAGACTAAAACCCCACTAGTTTCCACCCTAGTACACCACTTGTTAGAAGCAGGGGGAGGACACGGGCCACACACAGACAGGTGGCCTCAGGCTTCACTCTTGTGTAGAGAAACCCCTTCCCACCAAAGACCACATGACCAAGGCAAAGGAAGTCCACTGGGATAATAGATATCAGTAGGGTTTTCGGAATCTGAGACTTTTGGCTCCCTCTCATGGAAGCTGCAGAGGAACTGTCCAACACGAATGATGAGCACGCTGAAGGAAGATAGTCTAAGGGAATTAATAAAAATACCAACACCTTTATGCTTCGGCTAATAGCCCAGCACCTAGGAGATGTCTCTAAGCTCTCTAGAACCACAGGAAAGATGTGTGTGTACTGATTCATTGCACTACTGTCTGTAGCCTGCTTTCCTTCTGTGGGGATAAGCATTCACTGAGCTGGGACATGGTTGCTCTTGGTGCTGGGTGATGGGGAAACTGTGAGTCAGGAAAGTCTGTAGATGATAAGGAAAAGCCAGAGGCGTATATTAAGTGGGAGGAGGAAAAATGACAGACTACATGAATAGTAAGCTGACTTTTATGTAAGGATGAGAAAAGAATAAAAAGCCATCTCTCCATGAAGGGGAGGTAGAAGGGCTTCTGGATACCCTGGAAAAGCAGGAGCAGGAAACAGACTTTTCCATCATGGCTCCATCTGCAACACAGCCCTGAAGAATCCCAGAGCTGGGACTGGGACAATGGCTCCGTCAGTACCGTGCTTGCCACACCAGGAAGACCTGAGTTCAGATCCCAAACAGCCTCATAAACTTTGGCACGGTGGTGCTTGTCTGTAACCCTCTCACTGAGGTGGGATCAGGGGATAGAGGTAGATCCCTTGGCCTCACTCTAGCCAGTCTGGGAGAGTCGGTGAGTTCCAATCTCAGTGGGAGACCTTGTCTCAAAAAATGAGGTAGAGAGTCAGTGAATAACACACCCAATATCTGCTTCTGACCTCCACAGGATGCACACACACACACACACACACACACACACACACACACACACACACACACACACACAAAAGAGAGATCCCACGATGAAAAGGTGTTACCCCAGGCATGTGGGGCAACCTGAAGAACTAAATGGGTGAATGAGGACATCCCCACCCTGGTGCTGTGGACAGAGGAAGACAGAAAGGCAAACAAGTGAAGAAATCCTGCACTTCCCTCCAAGGCTATGACTCCTGGATACACAACCCTCAAATCCAACACTAAGGAAGGTTGCCCAGGACTTACATCCAGGCACCTCCATCCAGGAGGCTGACTCGGGAAGTCTACACTAACTTTCAGAACACATTCCCAAAAGGGTAATTCATTGCATCGGACCTTAGTTCTGAGAACTCTGCAGGTTTGCTTTTTCTCTGCATGTTGACCATGGGTCTCTGCTAATTACCATCTACCGCAAGGAGAAGCTTCACAAATGAGAAGTGAGATATGGCCTGACCTGTGGGTATAATAATGGCATTATGCATATAGCTGGCTTATAGTACTGGGTTGTCCCCCTAGGACCTAGGACCTATCTAGCCATGAGTTCTTGCCTCCTTCAATGGTGGCAGGTATGGTTTCCATCACACTGGAGCAGGTCTTCAATCCAATGAGAAAACACTTGGGAACTCCCAGAACATTTATGTCACCAAGAGGGGTGAATTGTGTTTTGAACACATTCTAATTTCTACAATCTAAAGGTAGCTCGGCTGCTACCATTGCCCTCTGCCTTACCAGGACAGGAGCATAGGTTAGCCCTTGATGACCAAGCTTTGGGCCGTTGTGACTCACGGTACACCTGGGGCTGAAGAATGTTCCCCCACTTAGATAACACCCAAAACAGAGGGAAATGTATAAGGCTACCTAAACAGGAAAGACTTGAAGAGATTTTCAAGAAAAGGAGGAAATGACACACACAGGGGCCCAGACAGTTCTAGGAACCTTAGTAAGGGCCCAAGGCTACAGGCCTGGCTTCAGCTGGGGCAAGGAAGTTCAGGTGATGGGAAAAGATCACACACACACACACACACAACACACACACACACACACACACACACACACACACACACACACACACACACACCGCTGCTCCTCTGCTGTGTTCCAGAGCTGTGTGGATGCCGAGGAGCAGCTTGCCACCTTGGTGTTACAGAGGACCCCGAGCAGACCCTGAATGGCAGGCACTGGTACTCTAGGACTTGAGTTGTCCGGGTTAGAACCTGTAAACACCTTCCAGATAAACAGAGAGGACCTGGATCTAGGGCTATCCAACACATTTTCTTTGGGTAAGAACTCCATATACCTTGGGAGACACTGCTGCTCAGCAGAGATGTGCTGGATTTTCTGATAAAGGAAAAACACATCCTATGCGGGAACTCTGTGCCATCATCCTCTTTACTGGCTGGCATTTAAACGGCGGGGCCAAGGCCACACAAGGTAGTCTTCAGTGTTGTGATGTCCCAGGACTTGAACCCAGGGAGCTTGACTCAGGGGTCTGCACTTGAGTGACTTAACTGAGCTCCCAAACGCACCCATCAGAAAGGTCGTCTGGTCCATCAAAGGGCAATGTTGCTGTTAGTGCCGCCTTCTGTCCCTCCAGGACGTAGTGTCCCCATCTATAGATCTTGATGGGGGAACATTTCCTTTGTTAATTAAATAATTAAAAGGTAGGACAAGTTCCAGACACAGCAGACAGCAACAGGGACACTGTTAAAGGTGAAGAGACACGGAGACAGACAGACAGGGAGATCAAGAGATACAGACAGAGACAGGGAGACACAGAGGCGGAGAGAGACTGAAAAGCACTGTGGGAACTGTAATGAGTTTTTTTGTCTGAAGGGTCGGGGTTTTAAGTGCTTTTGATGGCTACAAATGGGTCCCCTTCCCCTAGTTTTGGGTTGGTCAGTTTAAACAAAGAAAGGAGAGCTGACCTACTTACAGCTTCAGATAAATGTGTTCAGGACCAGCCTTGGGCATGTCTGACCCAGCCTGGGTAGCTCAGTTGAGGTGCGGGTGGCTGCTGTAGGGAGGTAAAGCCCTCAAGACCTTTTTTGGGGGTCAGAAGGTGGGGAAGAAGCTGGATGCTTATCTTTCTCATTACCTATCCGTGGCCCCTTTCCCTATCTGTCTGTCTGCCTGGAATCTGTCTAGCTCCTAGTGCCTTGGGCCATGTCGCAGCCCTTAAGGACAAAACCTTGGACTTCCGAGACTCACGGCATGCCTGACTAGGAAATGGTCCCCCACTTAAACATTCAGAAGCCTCTCCAGGCAAGAAATAGTATAAGAGCTCCACAGGTGAGACAGGAAATAAGCAGATGATCATGGGACCTGGATGATTGAGAAGTATGAAACCACAGCCTCCAGCTTACGTTACCGTATTAGGAAGGAGTTTGGTGAGTAGGAACAGGATGAGGCTTAGGGACAAGGGACTCTAAGGAGAATACCCAAGTCCTCTCCTCTTCCAGACCATGGAGGTAGCACAACAAGCTTGATACCACAAACTACCAGAAGAGGGCCCCAGCGGCTGCGGGCCATAAACAACAAGGAGCAATGTTCTTTGAACTCAGTGGCCATGAGCTGAATGTCCTACACACCTTCCTGATGAACAAGATAGAGCTGGAGCTGCAGCTATCCAGCACACTGACTTTGGCCAAGAACCCCATGTCCCTCAATGAGATGCTGGCAAACAAAAATGCCATCTTGGATTATCTGGATAAAGGAACAAGACATCCTGTGTGGGAGCCCATGTCCTCTTTAGAATCCGGGAACATGCCACCATCACTGAGATTACTGTGGGACTCTTGCCACAGCCATTCTATATGCAAGAATTGTTCCCTAGCCCAGAGCACCATGCATCCTGGGCATCCAGACTCATGTCCAAAGCCAAGTGTGGCCTCCTCTACAACATGCTGAAGGAGGCCACCAAGCCCTTCTATAAGTTTTCTCTGGACATTGCTGTCTTCTCCCTCCAGGTCTGTAACAGCACTTGCTTGGCTGTTACAGGTAGGCATGCAGGCCCAGCATGGCATCTAGTTCAGCCAGTGTGAACTGGTTTATCATGCAGCAGCTATTTCTGAATTGTCTCAGATGTATGAGGGTGGAGAAGTGGACACAAAGGTCTTTGTGGACCAACTGCCCAAGAACAGAGAGAAGTCCTCAGTCTTCTCTCATCACAAGCCCCATGGGAGTCTATCTAGATGGCTGGCCCCATCGTGGACCACTCCTGCTGTCTAGAGTAGAACCTAGAAGACAGCCGTGTGCTCTGTGGAAAATGGGGTTTCCCTTCTAGCTGTATTCTTGCTCTGGCTGCATATCATTATGCTAAACTTTGAGGTTTGGCATAGAGCCTAGGAGGGCATGTAACTAACTTTAGCATGTCTGAAGGACACACCTTACATATTCTGACAAGGCAGGTGGGTATGAGCTTACGCCTTGGCAATGTCACTGATGAGTTAGCCCTTGGCATTGACACAGCAACCTTCCTGGATGTCATTCACCACTGTGACAGTGACCACTCTGTCTGCTGTCCATGAGCCCTTCATGTCTCTGAGATGCCAGTGCCAGTGTCCCTTCAGTGCTTCTTTATCTCCGGCTTCCAAGGGGTCTTCATCTTGTACGTGGAAGTAGACTCATGTATGTTGGTGTTGCATGCAATCACAACAGTCTACAGCTTCAATTGTATCTGGAATCTTACCTTCTACGCTAACAAAATGATAAAGGCCAAGATACACAACCCATGCCACCTTTGGTATCCCAGAATGGCCTACCCACAGCACTCATCTACACATACACTTACTTGACAAAAGCCATACATTCCTATGCATTATAGTGTTGATTTGGACATGATAGTTGGGACTCAGTAACACATCTTCCTAGTCATTCAACTGTTTTCCAACAATAACCACACTCCAAAGGAGATGGGGTTAGGATCTCTTGTATTAACTCAAGACTGCTCATTGGGACTTATTCCTTTAAACTCTGTGTTCCTCAATGAGATGCTGCTGCCCAAGAAGGATGTCCTGGATTTTCCAGATAAATAAAAAAGACATCCTTTCAAGAATCCTGTGTTGTCATCTTGAGAATCAGGAACAATGTTTCAGAGTTTGCTGTGGGGGTCCCCCTGTCGCATCCTGTCTATATGGGACAACTGCCCCCTGTGCCAAGGCACATCTCATCTGGGCCCCTCACCTTCTAACCAAAGCACAGTAAGCTATGTTAAAAGCCAGAACAGGAAATGAATCCTGTTATCCTGCTTGGTCTGTTAGTTTATACAGCTTAACTCTTCCATGTATTGAGACCAGGCTAGGAGCTACTCTGCTATTTCACGTTTTCTTCAGGGTGGGCTTTGTCCTTCACAAGAAATTCTACTTCACAAGAAGCTTTGCCTCCATTTTAAGGGAGCAGGGTGACTTCAGGCCCTGAGTTGACCCAGAAACTTCACCTTCAGTCAGGCTGGTCAATGAGTTATTCTTGGGAGTGGAAGGGGAATCACCCTGTAAATTCACGGTGTGAACTGAGACATGAACACATGAGCATTTAAAACCATATCAGAGAAACTAGACCCATGAATTTATTGAACACATCAAACCAAGGAAAGGGTGAGATGCCTTCACCTGAACCCCCTTATAGTGATGGAAACCTAGTCCTGAGACGGTGTGGCCCCACACTAATCTGTCATCTGACACTGGGGGTGTGCATCAAGGACTGACTGAGGACTCCTCACTGTCCTTGAAACTTTGGATCTGCCTAGTTCCCTACCATTGACACAGCCTGCTCGACTGCCTATCTCTTTACTCAACCTGAACCTGAACACAGCATTTCCTGCTCTTGACCCACAGCTTGACCTTTCCCCTCGCAATTAAGCTCATCTTCTCTCAAACCCTGACTTCAGCAGCAGCAGCAGCTGCTCCCTTTCGGCACAGGTCTGGTTTCTTGTCTTATCGATACAGACTCCTCAGCTCACTTCTTGAACTCTGTTTCAGCCTCTTTAACTTGTATTCATTTTGTAAACCACATATATTAATATATATAAATATATACATATTTACTGTGTGCTGTGTGATATGAGAGTTGATACTAGTAATTAAGATTGGGACAAAAAGCTGAGCGGTGGTGGCGCACACCTTTAATCCCAGCACGGGGAGGCAGAGCCAGGCAGATCTCTGTGAGTTCGAGGCCAGCCTGGTCTACAAGTGAGTTCCAGGAAAGGTGCAAAACTACACAGAGAAACCCTGTCTCAACCCCCCCCCCCCAAAAAAAAAAGATTGGGGCAAAAGAACCTGTGTTAGCCTTTGCTGGATTTCCAAGGCAAGCAGGATTATATGACAAATTGCTGTCATTGAAAGCACTAAACCTTATGAACTTATTATTCTTCAATAAATTTTGATACTATAGAAAAACACAAATATGTTCATCTATGTTTCTGGCATAGCATGTGCACAACATGGGTGTAAGCATCTTGTGTTCTAACCAAAAGCTTACAACCACATTCAGTATTACTGTAGAATGAGACTATGGGAAATCTTTATTTTATCTTTATCTTTTAGCTGACGTGATTGTTTAACTATGGTTTTGCCTGGATTCCTAGGATGTCATATATTTGGTGACTACATAAATCACAAATCTGAAGCTTGTTGATTTAATTTATGATTTATGTCACTTTTAAGTTATTTTAACAAAACAGTTGTATACATATGTACTCACTCAAGCTGCAAGGCTAGACTGCACAAGGTAATACTAAGACCTATCTTGTTTCTGCAACAAGAGAGTTTTAGTACTATAACTAGACAGGTGTGGCACCCCCATTCATCAGAAAGAACATGACCTTTATGCCTGACCCTCTCAAGAATGGAAAGTATCTCAAAGGCAACCTGTTAGAGTCTAAGCAAGGCAGACACCTCAGGGGCAGACCCCTGTGCTGATGTACTTCAAAATCCCCTTTTCTTTGTTTCCAACTAAAACTATATTCACCAACTAGATATGTGCAGGAATGTCTCCTCCCCAAAGTGCCTGCTGTCTGAGTCTAGGCAGCCCCCCAACCTAGTCCTCACCTCTCCTTTGTTCAGGGCTAGCATCCCTTTGGGAACGGCCCCTTGCTCTCCTTGCCAGTGGCCAGTGATGTCTTCCTCCTACCTTTTGTCTTAGCTGCGTTTATGTAGTCAGTTCAGGAACCAAGATGGACCCCATGGTGTTTGGTTACATACCCAGATCTGGTTCTCTGAGGACAGGAGAACCTATGAGCCTGTGTGAAGAGTTCCACCCCAGCTTCTGGAAGATAGCCTAAGCATGCCACAAAAGCAGACAATAAGCCCTTCAGCTTCCCTTGGACACCCTGTTTGGAGTCGTGAAGTGTGCAGTGGCGTACATGCAGATGGATGGCCATGGGCTCCATTCATGGTTTTCTAGCGTGCCCCCAAAAGACCTCCACAATCAGGGCAAATGAAGCACGGGAAGATGCTAGGCATCTGTACCAGTGGGTTGATCACTATCTGATCTCTCTCTCTCTCTCTCTCTCTCTCTCTCTCTCTCTCTCTCTCTCCTCTCTCTGAAAGGGGGTTGTCTGAACAATAATGGATACGCCTGAAGAAGGTTCTATGAGAAAATCTAACAAAATGACCAACACCTTCACTCTCTGGCTGCTGGACCTGCATCTAGGATATGTCCACAAGGTCTCTCCATTCACACAGAAAAAGAAAATACACGTGTGGTGAATCCTTGTAACACTTCTGTAACAACAAAAGTTTCAAGACATCTACCTTCCTATCTATGGAGAACAGTTTATTGGACTAACCCACGGCAGTGCTCAGTGGTAGAAAAGGTGTCTGTGTAAGGGCAGTCGGTGGAGTATAGGGAAAACCACCACCAACTGCGGGAAGAAAGTGACATGGAGCAGCATGTGCAGTCTGCTAACTTTTGCATAGGAAAGCTTTGGAGCCATCTTTCCAGGAATGGGAGGTGGAAGGGATGTAAATGCCATTTAAAAGCTGGACAGAACAGGGAAATGGACTTTTTCACGGAGTCTTCATTAAGAACTCAGCTCTGTTGAGTTCTGGAGCTAGGGCTGGGATAAAGCTAAGTCCATTCAGAGCTTGCTGCTCAAGTACGAGGTCTTCATTTGAGATCCCCAACACTCATGAAAGCCTGAGCACAGTGTCACATCCATAACTCTAGTGTCATGAGGAAAACTATGGAAACAGTGGACCCTGGGGCTGGCTGGCCAGCCAGTGAGGCAGAATCAGTGAAAGATCCATCTCAGAAAATAAGGTGAATGGCTGAGAAAGATACAATGTCAACCTCTGCCTTCCAGACACATGATATACACATACATGGGCAACTGCAAAACATGTGCACACAAAGACACAGCCACACATATGTCACACACAAAAAGAAATGAAGAGATGGAGAAGGGGAAGAATAATAAAAATACATCTAGAATTGAAGAGAAAATGCCCAAGGTGTATGCGCATTGTTCAGAGCGCCCTGAAGAACTAGCAAGGTAGGATTAGTGTTCTACCCCACACTTGCAGACAGAGGAAACAGAAAACCAAGCAGGTGGGGAACTCCACCCTGTCTCTGTAACACTGACTCCCAAAGACTGTGCAGAGATATAAATGGCAAGTCTGAGTCAGGGTCATTCCCCAAAAGTACCAGAAGCAAGAGAAACAGTTAAGGAAGCCAGGAGACCCCCAATCCTGAGGTTCCTGAAGAAAGGAAGGCTGTAATTGGTATAAACAGTTTAGGAGCACTCATAAGAGACCATGTTAGAAAACAGAGGGCAAATGGTATGTGTAGGCTCTACTCATGTGAGTGTGTGTGTGCGCGTGTGTGTATGTGTGAGTGTGTGTGTGTGTGTGTGTGTGTGTGTGTGTGTGTGTGTGTGTGTTTACCCACCATGCTTGGTAGGCTCCTCACATCACTCTCCTGTCTCCTCCTTGCTGTCTTCTCATGCTGTGCATGCAGAGGGAACTCAGTGGTACCAGCTGAATGAGAACACGAGAGCTCCGATGCAGCACTCACAGTTGTGTTCTGATGGGTCACAGACAAGGTCACCGACAAGGTCACAGACAAGGTCAGCAGAGAAGGGGGCTACAGGAAGGGCCCCTGGCTGTCAAGTTCTCCACCTCTCTTCCACATGCCCCTCTTTTAGGGCAAAGAAGAAAGGCTTTTAGGGTTAAGGAATTGGAAAGTGGGAGGCCATCTACAAAGGACATGAAAGCCATGGGAACGCTCAGTGCCTGCTGTAGGACTCATCCTCAGCTTCTCAAAAGACAGGGGGATTTCAGTAGAGGGCAAGTGTCAAACTGCAGGGGAGATCAGAGGGGTTCTCAGAGTGAGAGCAGTCTGTGTCACTTCTGTGGCAGGTGCCTGTCACTACACATTTGTCAGGATCTTCTAGACCAGTGGTTCGCAAACTTCCTGATGCCGCAACCTCTTAATATAGTTCCTACTGTTGTGGTGACACCCAACCATAAAATTATTTTCATTGCTAATTCATAACTGTAATTTTGCCACCATTATGGATCGCAATGCAATTATTGGATATGCAGGATAGTCTTAGGCAACCCCTGTGAAAAGGTCACTCAACCCCCAAAGGGGTCACAACCCACAGGTTGGGAACTGCTGCTCTAGATGCACGCCAAGTGTGAACCCCAGTGTACACCATGGGCTTTTGATGGTAGTTGGTAATAACATGTCCCTGTGGCTCAGCAGTTGTCACACTTGGACCATGTTGGTCAGTGCTAATAGTTGGAGAGGCTCATGAGGGCCTAGATAATATGGAGTAGCTGTCTATACCTCCTGCTTAATATCTCTTTTCCTTTTTTTTTTTTTTTTTTGCTTTTTCAAGACAGGGTTTCTTTGTGTAACAACCCTGGCTGTCCTGAAACTAGCTCTGTAGACCAGGCTGGCCTCCAACTCACAGAGATCTACCTGCCTCTGCCTCCAAAACGCTGGGATTAAAGGCATGCACCATCACTGCCCAGCCTGCTTAATATTTCTATGACCCTAAATTGCTCTTAAAAATGAAGTCGGGGGTCCATCATCATTCCATCATGGATGGGAGAGGCAATCACAAGACATTTCCTTCTCTGAGGCAGTTAACGGTTGCTGAGGGAGGGGAGTGGCATTCCTTTATGGTATAGCCACTAAAAAGTTGCCCCTGCTCAAGCAAGTACCCCTCAAACCATTCATGAGAGCAACCCCAGTTATATTCAGTGAGCTACAAAAATAATGAGTAAATATCTGGGAGCGGGAAAGGGCTGACGGAGAAGAGATTGGGTGCAGCAGGGGGAGTGGAACAAGAGAATCATGGAGATATGACCAAAGTATTTTTATACATACACAAGCAAAATTAGAAAAGGGTAAATAAATGTTAAAAGAAAAAAGTTTAAAAAGTGTAGAAATATGGACTTTTTCCTGGCGTCTTCATTAGGAACAATTCTGAAGCACTCTAGAGCTGGGGCTAGAGTGATCGCTAAGTCAAAAAACCCATGAAGAGTCCAACCACAGCTTCTGGGAGACAGCAGGGCAATGCCAGCCACCAAACTGACTAACGCGTAAAATACATTGCCATTTAAAGATGTGGGTCTTTTTGTTTTCCAAGACATGTTTTTTTGTGTGCAGCCCCGGCTGTTCTGGCACTAGCTCTGTAGACCAGGCTAAGCCTTGAACTCACAGTGATCAGCCTGCCTCTGCCTGACATGATCTTTCTGATAAAATAAGAAGTGGTATTGAGGTCTGCACAAGGTTAGGTCTGCCAGTGCCCTGTCATGGAAGTGGGGCTCATGTGGCCCACTCCTAATTAAAGGTTGACGAAGAGGAAGACACATTTTCTTCAGTGGCTAGCTGCCCATGATCATACATACAAACCCTCCCGCAAGCTCCAGTGAGAAAAAAAAAAAAAAAAGCTCTAGTGAGCAATCAAAATGAAACACATCAGGTCACCAGAAAAAGAAATAAACACAGATGAAAGAAACAGGGAAGTTGGAGAAAGAAGATGGGAACAAGAAAGGGGCCTGGGGGGTAACAGTGGTGGTGACTGTGATCAAAACCCACTAAGTATATGTATAAAAACACCATAGTGAACCTGATTGTTGTGTATAATTTACATGTGCTAATTTAAAACTGTTTTCTGCACTGAGATCTAGAGGATGTACAGACAGTCCAGTCATCTGAGTGCTGGTCTTGAAAGTGTGAAGACACAGAATCAATATTCAGAACCCACAGACACAACACTGTGGGTGATGGCATGCACTTGCAATCCCAGAGCTGAGGAAGCAGAGAAGTGAGGTTCCTGGGACATCCTGAGCAACGAGCCTAGCTTGTTTGGCATGCACTGGTAATCCCAGCATCACAGATGTGGAAACAGGAAGACCAGAAGTTCAGAAGCATCCTTGACTAAGTAGCAAGTTCAGAGTCACATGAGACACTCTCCACAAAAAAAAACAAACAAAAAGGAAAGATCAAGAGCCCCTGAGGAAACCTACAAAGATTGTGCTCTAACCTGTGTAAAGTCAAGGAAGGAGATATGCATACATATTGCAAAGAAATGGTGTCTAGTTTTACATTTTTAAAAGTCTGGCCAAAGTTCAGCACCTCGCCTCCTGCCCTCCCAATCGCTTTGGGTTCCTTGAGAGACACTTGTCTCATCCCCTCCTGTGAGGCCAGACCTAGAAAGCACAAGGTCCTTTGAGTTTCTGAGCTCGCTAATCAATACCAGAAGGGTAAATGGGGCTAAGAGAAGTCGCTGGGGTGGGCCATTTCCATGGATCCCTACAAGCTTGAGGGTCCTGAGGTAGGAGTCTGGGACAGCAAGAAGACTTCTCAGAACGTTCTTTGACTATAACTGCTGAGGCCAGCAGGCACAAGGACAGAAGAGCTGCCCCCCACATACACACACTGGGCTGGTTCGTGCTGGGTGAGTCCAGCAGCTCAGCAGGCGATGGGGCAGGTGCAGCACACACATTTCATGGTCACAGTCAGGAGATCTTGTTCCTGTACAGACTAAACTCCAAAGTGCCGAGGGTCGGAGTGGGAAGTGGGTGATGTTGGGTCCAGGGACAACACAGGCAGTTGTATGGTGGGGTAGGGTTCTGGCCAACTCTGAACATGGTATAAACTGAGATCTGAGCCCAAAGATCTAAGCAGCAAGTCTTGGTAGCAGAAGTATCCAGGAGGAAAATCTTGTGAACACACAACACTTGTGAGTGAGACCCGTGACACGAGAAAACACAGTACACATACATGAAACATCCATGATGCCTCTTATCCTGAGCACCTATGCTTCCCTTTGCCTAACTCCTACTCTACTGGTCCTTTCTAGGTGAAATTCACCCAAGCCCCAGCACTGGTGCCCCTGCTGATGAAGAACACACAGCGACTCAGCCCCAAAGCCTCTCTCTGTGCCTCTGTCTCAACAGGAGAAAAAAAAAAGCTACTCCCAATTTCTGCCAATGCCTTCCCATCTGAAGAACCAAAAGCAATTAATCCCCTGGACAGCAAGGATCTCTCCGAGTCCTTCCAGCCTCTCAGGGGTCCCAGGTGTAAGCCAGACCTCTGGACTCTGACCTCACCTCATCTTCTAGGCAGCAAAAAGAATAGAACATAGCTCTCAAAGGACAGGCTACAGTCACACAGAAACTCCCACAGACCCAGGAATGGCCCATGAGATGCCCTCTAGATTCCGTGTGTGTGTGTGTGTGTGTGTGTGTGTGTGTGTGTGTAGTGTAAGTATATGTGTGGTGTGAGTGTGTGTGTATGTGGGTGTGGTGTGTGAGTATATGTATGGTGTGAGTGTATATGTGGGGTGTGTGTATATGTGTGTGTGTGTGAGTGTGTGTGTGTGTGTGTGTGTGTGTGTGTGTGTGTAGTGTGAGTGTATGTGTGGTGTGAGTGTGGTGAGTATGTGTGTGAGATGTGAGTATGAGTGTGTGTGTGTGTGTGTGTGTGTGTGTGTGTGTGTGTGTTTCTTGGCCTCTAGCACATACTGCTAACCCGGTGCCTGCCCCAGCCCCGCTTCTTCCTGACAGTTACACGTAAAGGATGTGGTCTAGGTTGGAGATGCCAAGGCGGAAAAAGGACATTTTGGTACCAACACTTTATTCCCGCCTTACTTCTTCCCTAATGCCTCAAGGCACCAAGAAGAGCTTCCAGACACCACAGAGCAGCACGGGGAAACACCACTAAGCCTGGCCTGAGACACCGCCTGGTTAACTCGACACCCGAACAGAAACTCCCAAGAACACAGAGCTGCCCCCACTTCAGTCAGACTTCGCCTCATAACCATTCTACGGAGTCCTAAAAAGAACCTCTGGGAACACAGAGCAACTATGGCCGGCAGATCTACTCCACGCTGAGGGAAAAACCAGTTGTCACATGCGCCAGGTGAGGAGACCTGTGGTGGCCAGGAAGTAGGAGAGGAGCTACACCAGTGACTGCGTGTGTCCTAGAGGTCTGTGTCTGTGTGTCTTGGTGGGTGTACTTAAGTACTCAGAGAGTCAGGGTGCATGCATTTGCCCAGAGCTACCTACCTGGTTCTCAGGCTGGAGGTAGCCCTGGCATTGACCAAGTATCAAGAATTTGACCTGTATAGCAGCAGTGTAAACTGAAACAACATCTTGGATCCTCCCAGAGTTTTTAATGAGTGCACTCAGAACTGTGAGCGCGGTGAAGATGAGCTACCAACTCTGACCACACCCCTTGCTACCTCTGGCCTTCTTTTTAGTCTTTACATGGATCTCTCCCTGTTCCAGTATTGGGTACCAGATGTTGTTTGAATCTTAGATGGTTTTTTAATTTAAAAAAACCCAGAGCCAGATATCAAGGTGAAAGCTGAAAGATCAGAGAAGCAGAACAAGCCAGCCACTAGTTCTTACCTCTATGAAATCCTCAGTCTAAAGAGAGTGAGTTCCTGTTTCCTCATGCCTTATATATCTTACTGTGTCATACTTTATTACTTCCTGGGATTAAAGGCATGTGTCACCACTGCCTGGCTCTGTTTCTCTCATGTAGCCCGGTGTGGCCTTGAACTCACAGAGATCCAGATGGATCTCTGTCTCCTGAGTGCTAGGATTAAAGGTGTGTGCCACCACTGCCTGACCTCTCTGTCTAATTTGGTGGCTGGCTTTGTCCTCTGATCCCCAGACAAGCTGTATTTGGGTACACAATATATCACCACAGTAGCTTGCTGAGTGGAGAGCAAGTTCCACAGTGATGACACATGGGCCTACTCTTTCAAATGGGACTGAGGGCACATCAGGGAGTCCATAGGCACATCTGAGTAAGTCCCAAGACAGAATCCCCTCACATGGTTGGTACTCAACACCGCTCTGCCCACTGAATTCTGTGTCTCTCCCATAGTATTTGGTGACATTGCTGATAGCAGGCTTCTTACACATAACCCATTCTGAAGATTCCCAGAAAAGGTCACACCAGGGAGTTCCACAGACTTCTGATTCAAACTTCTTCCTAGAGGACCCACCTGTGGCACTCAGAGACTCTGTAATCATGTAGCCCATGTACAAAGGTCCCAACTACATCGGACACTGGATCCCTGGACACAAGGTCTGCCTGGTGCTTCCTCCTTTCAGCTACAATGGAACACATAATTCCGTGGGAAGAGTCTATCCCCAGCTCCTACCTAAAAACCCCAAGTCCCCGTAAGGACAGTGTCCACCATTGTATAAACTTCAGAGCTGTGGATAGCTCACATACACAAATGTATGGCCAGGGAACCCACTCCTACTGCACTCTCATATCCCAAAAGACCTTTTACGACCTGAGCAAAGGAAGCCCACAAGACACCAGACTTCTCTATCAGATGAGTGTTTCAATGTCTGAGGCTTTCAGCCCTTTCATGCAGGGAAATTGTCCCACCTCAATGATGGACATGCAGAAGGAGGCTACTGTGGGAAATCTAACAAAATCACCAATACCTTTACCTGGTCATGTTCTAGCATTGAAGGCTTATCCCTAAAGATCTCTCTTTAAACACATGGGGCATTGTGTGTGCTGAGGCACTGTGGTGCTGTCTGTAACAGTAAGTCTGGTAACAATAGACTTTCCATCTGTATAGGGGAACCAGTCAATACGTTAGGGCATGGCTATACCCTGGTGCCAGGTGATAGAGAAAACTGTTATGAGTGTTGACAGTCTGGAGACTGACAGGAAACCCCTGCAGGATATATTAAGTGGGAGAAGAAACTGGCGGGGAATCACAAGCATCATATGCTAACTTTGGGGAAAGAATGGGGGGATACTAAAGATCTGGATTATAGGAACAGAGAGCAGAAGGTGTTGAGGTATCTCAAAAAGCTGAAAGATAAGGAACCAATTTTCCTCTCCCTAGGAACATAGCCTTGAAGGGGTGGAGGTGGAACAAAGGCTCAGTCAGGAAAGTGCTTGCCACCAGGAGTGAAGACCTGGGTTCAGATCCCTGACACACATGTAAAATGGAACACAGTGAAGCAGGACAGCCACCAGAACTGGAATTAAAGGACAAAGACAGGCAGATCCTGGAGGCTTCTCGACACCAAAGTCTTCCAGAATCAGTGAGTTCCAGGTTAAGTGAGAGAGAGGGAAGGAAAACAGCCCAGAACTAAGATGTTGCACACAATGTGTGGAAATGTTCACAGCATCCTCTACACTATAGAGTCTACAGACTAAAGGACAAATTGCTAAATGACAGTGTGTGGCCCTGAGTGCAGTTAAGCCCAGGCCAAAGACTGATAGTCCCTTTGTGGGGGATGGTTCTAGCCAACTTTGACCAGAAGAACAGGATATGTACTAGGCATAAAGAGACAAATGTGAAAGTTTGCCTTCAGGGAAGAAGCCAACAGGAAGTTCAAGCCTCAGGGTTGTGCCACTCACACTTGTGAGTGGGACATGTGACCTAAGAAAACACAATTCCAAACAATGCTTGAGATCTGTGCCCAGCTGCTCACCATTCTTTTGCCTAATTCCTCTTCTACGGTTAAATTTTAAAGCTGAGTGTGGTAGCACATGACTTTAATCCCAGCACTGGGGAGGCAGATCCAGGTGGATCTCTGAGTTCAAGGCCAGCCTGGTTTACAGAGCGAATTTCAGGACAGCTAGAGCTACATAGAGAAACACTGTCTTTAAAAAAAATTGTTTTTAATCGAAATGCACCTAAGTCCTCATCCTCATCAGAACTTCTGGCTGTACCCTGAACCCCTGTAACGCAGGCCCCTGAGCCCCTCACTGTGCCTCTATAGCCAGCTTTCTCTCCCAAAGGTTTCTAATCTGGGGAACCAAAAGCAGTTAGTTACCTATTTTAGAAAATACCACTCAGACTCCTTCCACCCACTCTCAGGCCATGAGTTAGGCCTTGACCTCATTCTGTCTTCATGAGTGAGAAATCCTGCTAGAGACCCAGAGGGAGCCTTGAGTGGAAAGCAGAGGTCAGATGGAGTCTTCCAGCATCAGTGACAAGTGCAAGGCTTCAGAGAGGGACTTTCATCTGAGGCCCAGGAATATTACAGTCAGGTTAGGATCTGCAGAGACAAGGCCAGATGCCAGTGACAGTAGTCTGCTCCCATGCAAAGCCAATGTTTCCCAGGGACTCCGTATTTGGTAGGGGTAGGCAGGAAGCCTTGTACAGGAAAGGATAGGGCAGCAGGGCCTGAGGTCTTTCAGTATCACAAGCATCCCTGCCTCTCTAGCCATGGGGAATTGGCTACATTTACAGTCATCAGGTGTGAATTCCCACCTATTGAGTGGGTCTTACATACATTTAGATGGCTGTCCATCACCCCAGGATAGATGCTACTA
The DNA here is from genome assembly GCF_903995425.1 of Onychomys torridus. NCBI lineage: Eukaryota > Metazoa > Chordata > Mammalia > Rodentia > Cricetidae > Onychomys > Onychomys torridus. Next base: position 1,072,346 of record NC_050445.1, read on the forward strand.
TTGCACCATACAGGATGTCTTGCCAGGCCATTCATTATTTGTTTGTGAGCTTTACAGTTGAGTAGGACATTGATAGTTTTTCTTCCTTGGGAGCTTGAACAGACCTTGTATAATAGTAAGACCTGATCTTTAAGTAGGAAGCTTCCAGGCCAGATGCAGTTGGATTTCTTCAAGTCTTGTATCTGAAGGGTGTGGTGTTTTCAGCAATTGAGTCTTGCCTTCAAATTGTGAGAAGCAGCCAATGGCAATGGCAATAGCCTCCACTATTCTGGGAGTCTCTTGGAGTCTTTTGGACATCCTCCTGATCAATAACTCAAGGGGAAGTTTTTCATGACTGGCACTGCGGTTGTTGTTAGTCAACAGCTCCTTGAAAGAATCAATATCACCTGGTGTGGTATAGTCCATTTAAGTGTGTGTGTGTGTGTCTGTGTCTGTGTCTGTGTCTGTGTCTGTGTCTGTGTGTGTCTATGTGTCTGTGTGTCTGCGTCTGTGTCACTGTGTAGTGTAGTGTGGTTTTCAGTAAGCTTATAAAATGTTTCCCTGTAACAATGACATCATGAGGTTTGCAGGCAAATGGATGGAGCTAGAAAAAATCAGCCTGAGTGAGGTAACCCAGACTCAGAAAGACAAACATGGTATGTACTCACTCATAGTAGAATACTAAATGTAAAACAAAGGATGACTAGACTGCTACACAACTCCAGGGAGGCTACCTAGAAAACAGGACCCTAAGAAAGACACAAGGATCACCCAATGACAGAGAAATGGATAAGATCTACATGAGCAAACTGGACGTGAGGGGTAGGGGTAATGAAGGGCAAGGGTCGAGGGAAAGAGAGCTTAGGGGAGCGGGAGATCCCAGCTGGATCAAGAACAGAGAGGGAGAACAAGGAAAAAGAGACCATGATAAATGAAGACCCCATGGGAAAAGGTAGAAGCAAAGTGCTAGAGAGGTCTCCAGAAATCCACAAAGATACCTTCACAATAGACTACTGGCAATGGTCAAGAAAACGTTTCCCTGTGGCTTTTTTCAAACATTATTATCGCTCCATTTCATCTACCTTTCCCGCTTGTATCATGCTCCCTTCCTGCACTTTGAATATTTAACCTAAATCTCAGCATGCAACCCCCAAGATGATCATCTGTTGAATCAGAAAGGGAATTTTCCTATGACTACAGCCCTCTGGCCCACCAGAACACAGGCCATTAGGAGCCCTTGAGGACCAAGCCTTGGGCTGCTGTGACTCATGGTGCACCCTGCTGAAGAATGTTCCCCACTGTTATAACACCAAGAGGGGAAGCAATGGGAGATACCTAGATAAGAAAGAATATAAGAGATTTCCAGAAGAGGGAGGAAACAGGTGGATGCACACAGGGGTCTGGACAGCTGTGGGTGAGGACCCAGAGACTCCAACTCTGGCTTCAGCTGGGTAAGGGAGGAAGCACAGTCAGGGGAGATAGACAGGGCTTAGAGACAGTGTGCTCTGAGTTCTGGATTAGAGAGAGAAATATCTAAGTTCTATCCTTTCTTCTGCTGAGTTCCAGAGCCATGGGGCTGGCACCAAGGAGCTTAGCGCTGGGCTGCATGGCCGTCATCTTGGTTCTACAGATGGCCATGGCAGAGTACCCCAACTGGATGCTGAATGACAAGGCCCAGGTGTTTGCAGACCTGAGCGTCCAGGAGATAGAAGTCGTGCACAGCTTCCTGATGAGCAGGGCGGAGCTGCAGCTGCAGCCATCTGGCACACAGGCTTTAGATAAGAACTCTATATTCCTCATTGAGATGCTGCTGCCCAAGAAGAAGGATGTCCTAGAGTAGAAACAAGATAAGGAACAAGATGTTCTGGACAAGAAGCCCATGTTGTCAAATTCACTGGTGCCCAGGAGTGCCCTAATGTCATTGAGTTGGCTCTAGGGACCCTGCCATAGTCCTTCTGTATAAGAGAAATGTCTCCCAGGCCAGTGAAATAAGAATCTTGGGCACCTAGACCCATGTCCATGGAAGAGTATGTCTCCCCTACCACTGAATCAAGGAGGTCAGCACAACCTTGCATTCATTCATCCTTGACATCACTAACTTCTCACTAGAGGATCTTTACCCATGTGGCCCCCCACAGTGTAGAGTCTAGCCATCAGGCCACCCAGTTTTTCTTGCAGCACACTGTGAAAGACCACCTACTGCAGCCCACAGGGTTTGAGATTCTTATGGGTCATGGGAGCACAAATGTCCAGAACTGGAGAATGGAGCAGCTCTCATATAAAGACAAGTTCTACAACATCCCAGAAGAACTGGCTCAGAAATATACAGATGGAGATGCAGACATGGTGGTCCTTGAGGACCCACTGTCCAAGAGCACAGAGAAGCCATCAATATTTAACAAGCTTAGTGGAGAATTCCCAAGCCTCTTCAACAAGTCTGGCCCCCATGTGGAACAAGCCACTAGTCCCTGATACAGTCCAGAAGAAAACACTGTGTTCTAGCAAGGCTGGAGCTGCTCCCTTTGGGAATGAGCATATTGCCTCCAAGGTCAGTGTTCAAGGGGCTATGGCTGCGCATAGTGAAGACACACGTGCAGGAGAGCTGATCAAGACCACATACATAGCGGGGGCCTGGGCGGTGTCACCCATGAATCAGCTCCCCTGCAACAGACTGTCCAAACCTTCCTAGAGTTCATCCACTACTATGACGCTAATAGCTTTGTTCATTATCCATAGTTCCTCTTCATCTTTGAGAAGGCCATTTTTGACACCAGCTTCACAGGCAAATTCGACTCATATGAGGGACTGAATAGACACATGCTCATACTGCAAACAACTTCAGCAATATACAATTTTTATTACATCTGGGACTTTATTTTGTGCACTAATCGCATGATCAAAATACACACCTCCAGCTAAGTTCACACCACCCCATACACCAGCCTATATAACCAGAACCACCCGTGAGTTCCCCTGTAGTCTTTGAGAATTTCCTTCAGAACAATGAGAGTACTGAAGACCACCAGGTACCAGGCCCATCCCTCCCTTTCCTCCTGTGGCCTTGTCATTACCCTCTAACTTAGCCTGTCCCTAGTCTTAGGAGTGTGGCCAGTGTGTAGAAGGCAAGTTCAGAGGTCATGAAAGATGAGCCAACCTCTTTTCAATGGGGCTGAGGTCATCTGGAGGAATCTGTAGACACATATAACAATGTCCCAGCCATTGTGTCCTGCACATGACCGTAGTCAGCACTTCCTTGCCCACTAAAGCCTTTGTCTCTCCCATAGGATTTGGTGGCCTGGGTGACAGTGGGCTTCTTGCACAAGGCTCCTTCTGAGGTTGTTCCCAACATGGCCTCACCTGGAAACTTCATAAGCTTCTTGCTCCAACCTTTCAATTTCTTCTATATAACCATATTATTTCTTCAGGGACACCCAGGTACAACAGACATACCAGACACTGGATCCTCAAGTACAAGGTCTACCTGATGCCTCTTCCTTTCAACCTCCATAGGACCTACAACCCTGTGTCAAGTGTCCAGTCCCATCTGCTGTCTAACGGTCTCAGAGCCCCACAAGGACAGATAGTAAACCCTCAGCTTCCACCACACCTGCTACTTCCTAGAGCTGTGGAAGACATCGGGCCATATACTAAGATGGGTGGCTATGGGATGGATTCATGCTTTTCTACTGTACCCCAAAAGACCTCCATGTCCAGGGCAAGGGAAGCCAAACAAGATAATGAATTTTTGTGTTAAATGAGTTTTTCCGCTGTGAGGCATTCTGTTTGGATCTCTTTCATGGAAACTCTGGGTGAATTTTCCCACCTCACTGATGATATACCTAAGGAAGCTGTATATGTGCAGCTACTTGTGTGTGCATGTATGCATGCATGCATATGTGTGTGTGTGTGTGTGTGTGTGTGTGTGTGTGTGTGTGTGTGTGTGTGTGTTCATGTGTTTCCACTCCAGCCACATAATGGGTAGCCTGACCAAAAGCCACCCCTTCCTTTATCCTGTTTTTGCCAGTTGACCAATGGTGCTGTGCATGCAGTGGGGACTCGGTGACTCTTGCTGAATGGGAGCAGAGGCAGCTGGGAGGCCACAGAATGGGACACTGAGGAGGCTTCAAGAAAGCCAAGAAAACAAAGGAACAAGAAGGTCATTCCAGGATGCTCTGAGGGGACAGAGGACAGCACCACCAAGAGGTGGAGTCTCTGAGCTGAAGCAGGAAGAGTCACTGACTGCTTAGTTCTCCCTTACCCTAGGGCTCCCTTGCCCCTTGGTCCCTCCCCCTGTCACCCACTTACGTCAGAGGAGAGGGTTCTAAACTGCCCTTCCTCATCTTCTTCCTCCTGCGCAAAGCAAAATGACATTTGGAGATAAGAGATTGCAAGGAGGGAGGTCAGCCATGAAGGACATGGAGACACAGGGAAAACACGCTCCCTTCTGTAGGACTTGGGCTATCTAAAATGACTGCAGCAGATCAATGGTAGGCAGAGGTGGTTCTGCGGGGGGAGGGGAGGAGGCAGGGAGAGCTTCACTAAGAACACTCCCCAACACCGTGGTGGCAGGATTCACTGGATGCACAGCAAGATGAACTTCAGCACACATGGGTTTGGTGTGGCAATGGTTGTGTCTCTGTGGCTCAGCAGTTGTTACACATGGACCATACTGGTGGATGCTGATAGCGGGGAGGCTCGGGCAAAGCGTCAGAGACACAGGGTAGCTCTCTATCCCTCCCCCTCCTCCTCAAACAGCTATGATGCTAAAACTCCTCTAAAAACTGAAGTGTACGGACCCATCAGCACTCCTGCACAGGACAAAGAGGGAGTCATGGGCCTGTTCTTCCCTGGGGAGCTTTAGCAGTTCATGGTTGCTGGAGTCATAGTCCTTGGTGATGAAGCCACTGATAAATTACCCCTGTCAAGTAAATAGTCATCAAATGTGCTTGTGCAAGCAACCTCATTAACTCAGTGAGCAACCTCATTAACTCAGTGAGCGACAAGAAAAAGGCATGAAAGTAGGAAAGGGGATTGTTGGGAGAAGGAAACCATTGAGTTTCCATAGGAGGGGATAATGGATTGATGGTTAAAGTACATGTTATAGAGATGTGAAAATGTGAACAAACAAATTTTTAAAAGAACAAGAAATCTGAGTTGGGTATGGTGGTGCATATTTTAATCCCAGCACTTGAGAGGCAAAGGCAGGCATATTTCTGTGAGTTCAATAAATCAATATAGCTCTATTAACAAATATAGATCAATATAACAAATTCCAAACTAGTCAGGGCTATATAGTGAGCCCTATCTCAAACCAAAACATTAAGTCCAGGTCCTCACAAGATCTAGCCCATCAGAACCCTGTCATGGAAAGAGAGAGGGCCTCACTGGGACCCAACCTCCCTGAGAATGAGAGAAAGAGAAATTTTCTTCAGTGATGTATCCTCCAGCAAGTTGCCCATAATCATATGTGCATCTCTCCCATGCTATTGTAAGCAACTGTAATAAAACTCATTGGGTCACCAAAACAAAAAGATATGAAAGCAAAAGAGGCCAGTTGTAAAGTGGACGGGGATGTGCAGCAGTTAGAGAGAAACAGGAATTTAAATTTTTATTTACTATTCATTAAATATATATTTATTTGTTTTATTATGTTTTTGTGTGTAAATACATTATAAATACATTATGTATATTTATATAATATATTTACTTAAAAGTAAATAAATATTTATGTGTATTAAATGTGTTTAAATCAAATCTACTCCCCTCCAATTCTTTGCCCCATGTCACTAATTTTTCCTCTTCATGTGCCCTTTGTTTTTAATACCTACTGGGTCCACTTAGTTCTGCTCATATGTACATGAGTGTGAAATCACCTACTAGAGCATGAGTAGCCTCTCAGGGCCCATATTCCTGGAGGAAACTGACGATCCCTTCCCCAGCCGCCATCAGTTACCAACAGTGCCTCAGGCAGCGGGGGGCTTCGTCAGCTCTCCCTACTCAAGCTAGGATTTGGGCTGGCTTGATTTTGTGTGTGTCTGTGTGTGCAATAAGAGCTGACATGAGTTCCTGTGCTCAACTTTCCCAGCATGTCCGCAAACACTGGTTCTCTGAAGACTCATACTTCTTTAGCTCTTAGAGTTTTCCTGCTCCCTCTTCTAAGATGGTTTGGAGCCTGGTAGGGAGGAGATGTAACATAGATGTTCCTTTAGAGCTGGGCATTCCATGCTCTCTTAATCTCTAGATGTTGACAGGTGTGGGTCTACTTCTACCATCTACTTCAAAATGACGTTTCTTTGATGAGGAATGAAAGATGCACTAATCCGTGGTATAAAGATATGAACTTGGGGGACTGTGCCCATTTAGTAGAACAGTAGTACTAGGTTTTTCACTAGGGCCTGTGACCTAGCCAGCCATGGGGATTTGACCCAGTTAACAGAATCAGGCATAGGATCCATCCTGAACAATATAGCAAATTTGAGACCAGCCAGGGTTATGTCCAAAGTCAACTCAGGAAGTTCCTTGATGGGGTAGGATTTTAGCTAACTTTGAAAGGAGATAGGGTATAAATTTGGCAGAGAACTAAGTGAGAAAGCTTACCTGGAAGGAAGAAACCCCAGAAAAACTGGGCACCTTGTGATCACACAGGCTGTTCCTGAGATTTATGAGAGGTGCATAAAATACAAGACCTTTCCAAACAAAAAGCATCCTTATGCCCAGTTCCTGTGGTCCATGTCCCTGGTGAGTACCGATACTTCCCTTTGCTGAATTCCTATTCTCTAAGCCATTTTTAGGTGAAATCCACCCAGGTCCCTGCAAATGTGCCCCATGCTGGTGTAGAAGGATGCCTCTGTCTCAACAGGAGAGAGAGTTTTCTCCAGATTTCTGACAATGAAAGAAACAAAAGGAAGTTAACCTGTGATAGCAAGGATCTCTCAGAATCATCCATCCACCCTGAGGACCAAGCCATAGGCCAGGCCTCTGGACTTCACCAAACCTGCAGGAGGGAGCAGTACAGCCAGAGACCCAGAGGAACCATTGAGTGGGATGGCATGGTCAGAAAGAGCCATGTGGGGTCAAGGAAATTGTGTGAGGTCACTTCTGTGTAGATAGGTATACAGGAAAGAGCTTCCTGCAGGGGCTCAGCAGCATCCAGATCAGGTTAGGGTCTGGAAAAACCAGGGCTGGTAACAGTTAACAGCCTGGACACAAGAGACAAAGGTTCCATACACTCTGCATACAACTTGACAAGACAGCCCACCTCAACCTCAAGTACAAGGAACAGCATGACAGCCAGCGTGGCAAGACGTCCTTCACTCTGCAAATACACAGTAGATTCCTGTCGTTTGGGGGACTTAGTTGAACAGTAAAAACTCTGGCCGTGCCTTCCCCCATGGAAAGAAAGGAAAGCATATCCTGACTTACTACTTGGGATGACCTTGGAGTGCTCAAAAAGCCTTGACTACCCCGCTATGAGAACAGAGAAGGCTGAGCAGAGCAGAATTCTCCCTATCCTTGCTTCACAACCTAGACCTAGCCCAGCCAGCCTGCAGGGCTCAGAACCTCCAGTGTGCTGAGGTCCACACTATCATCAAGGTTCACCTTAAAGAGAAGCCTGACCAACATGCTGTGTATTCCAGAAAGCCGGTGTGGTTCCACACATTCACACTTACTGCCAGCTTCATTCTCCCCACAGCCTTAGGGACATGCATGTTACTGCTACCTTTTCCATTTCACAGCTGAGGACAGTGGAAGCCCAGAGAATTGAACAAAGTGGGCATGGTCACACAGTAGTTCTTAGTGTTGTGATTTCCCAGGACTTGATCCCAGGCAACTAGAGCCCAGAGCCTGCACGTTGAACATCCACACTGAATTTCAAAATGCATCCTGATAAAACTTGCCTTAAAAAGGGAGTTTTGCTGTCAGCACAGTCTGGTCCCCATCCAGGACAGAAGTACTTTGATGCCAATGAGGACCAAGACTCTGTTGCTGTGGCTCACCCTGTCCCTAGCTGATAAATGCAACCCCACAGAGAAAACACTGAAAAAAAGAGAAACACATGGTTCTTATCTAGATAAGAGAGAGTATAAGAGACTTGAAAATGAGTGGGGGAAACAGCTACATGCACAACAGGAGGCCTGGACAGCACTGAGAACAGCCCTGGCTTCGTCCAGATAAAGGGATGGAATTCACACAAGAACTGAGTGCTCTGACTTTGTGTGGGAACTACCTAAGTGCTCTCTCCTCTGCTGTTTCAGAGCCATGAACCTGGTCGGAAGGAGCTTGGCTCTGGGCTGGATCACTACCATCTTGGTGGTACAGGTGTCTGTGGCAAGGCACTCCTGGTGGGCATTATGGGACTTGAGTCCTCAAGAGCTGGAGTGTGTGCACAACTTCCTGGTGAACAGGAGAGAGCTGGAGCTGCAGTCATCCAAGGTACTGACATTGGCCAAGAACTCTGTGTTTCTCATTGAGACGCTGAAGCCCAAGAAGTATGAGGTACTGGATTTCCTAGATAACAGAGCCATGCCACCTTTACAGGAAGCCCATGTCCTCATCTACTTTGGTGCCCAGGAGTATCCCAATGTCACTGAGTATGCTGTGGGGCCAGTTGAACAGCCCATGTACATGAGAAAACTGAGCCGCAAGGGAGGCCAGGAGCTGTCATGGACATCTAGACCCATGTCCAAAGTAGAGTCTGTCCTCCTCTTCCAGACTCTGAAGACAGCCATGGAGCCCTTACAAGAGTTTTTCTTTGAGACCACTGGCTTCACACTACAAGACTGTAATGGCGGCTGTCTGACCTTCACCTATGTTGCCCCTCATGCTATGACATTCAGAAAGTGCTGGAGCTGGTTTCTCTTGCAACGCTTGGTGAATGGCTACTTCCTGCAGCCCACAGGGCTAGAGATCCTTGTGGATCATGGGAGCACAGATGTCCAGAACTGGAGAGTGGAGCAGCTCTGGTATAATGGCAAGTTCTACAACAGCCCAGAGGAACTGGTTCAGAAATATGCAGATGGAGAAGTGGACGTATTGGTTCTTGAGGACCCACTGCCCAAGATTTCACCGCAGTACTCAACCTACAAGCCCAGTGCTGAATTCCAAATACCCATGAGCAAGGGTGGTCCTCGAGTGCCCCAGCCCAGTGCTGAATCTCACATACCCATGAGCAAGGGTGGTCCTCGGAGTGTTCCAGCCCAATGCTGAATTCCAAATACCCATGAGCAAGTGTTCCAGCCCAGCGTTCCCCTATATAGCCTAAAACACAACACTGTGCTCCATGGGGACTGGAGCTTCTTCTTCAAGCTGCACTCTTCTTATGGGCTTCAGCTCTTTAATGTGTACTTCGGGGGTGAGCGGATCGCCTATGAGATTGGTGTGCAAGAGGTTATGACACTGTATAGAGGACACATGGCTGAAGGCAGGGAGACCAAGTGCATGGATGTGGGCTGGGGCCTAGGAGGTATCACTCACTAGTTAACTCCAGGCATTAACTGTCCCGACATAGCCACCTTCCTGGACGCCATCCACTACTATGACAGTGACGGCCCTGTCCTCCATCAACGAGCCCTCTGTATCTTTGAAGTGCCCAAAGTAGTCCCCCTTAGGTGGCACTTCAACTCCAACTTCAGAAATAGCTTCAGTTCCCATGCCAGGCTGAATGGGCCCAGGCTGGTTCTGAGGACAGCATCAACAATCCACAATCATGATTATACCTGGGACTTCATATTCCACCCGAATGGCGTGATGAAGGGCAAGATGTATGCCACTGATTGTGTCCATGCCACTTTCTACACCTCAGAAGGGCTGGTCCACAGCACTCACCTGCACAGCCACCTACTTGGAAATGTCCACTCCCACCTTGCACATTACCGAATTGACCTGGATGTGGCAGGTAGGACTTGAGACCAGACCCTCTCAGGTACTAATTTCATATTTCCAGTAACTTCCTAACAAGAGACAGGGCTAAGACTCCCTGATTTTAAAAAAATCAGCCTTCTTACACCACAACACATAAGGAAACATCGTTGTGCCCCTAAATGTGGGGTGTGCTTTCCTCTTGTTGGGTCTCGTGGAGTGGTGGACAGCGTTGGGAGGAAGGAGTGTCATGAGAGGTAATAAATGCTACTTCCAGTACTGAGAGATGACACCACAGTGTCACCTGAGTGTTCCAGGTTTCTGGAATGAGTGATATCACTACAGAGGCATGGCATAGCTGTGATACTTGACTTCAAATCCTATAACAAAACAATGTCCCCAACATGGCTACCAGCCCAGATGCTTAAATGCCACCCTCTTAGTCCTACCTGGCCCTCGAGTACACCAATAGTCCTCATGTCTGAAGAAACACAGGCTACTATGTCTATAATGTTAAGACCCCAGGAAGCAGACTAGAGCTCTATAAAAGAGGCTATGGTCACCCTTCTGTCTCAGTTGCCATGACGGACCCATGAGCTGTCCTCTAGCTTATCTGTTACGAGGGCTTGGCCTCCCTTCTTCCTACAGTGCTACCCCCGTGCTTGCCCCCAGCACCCCTTCTTCCTAGGGGCTGCTGTGGGTATGGACTAGCATGAAGAACGTATCAAACAGGAGGAAGTTTCTGTTCCAGCCCCCTGATTCTCATCCTCCACTCATGATACAGGTACCAAGAACAGATTCCAGACACTGAGGATAAGTGTGGAAAACATCACCAGTCCCTGGACCAGGAGAAGCCAGCAGGTCAAACCCATACTTGACAAGACTCAGCACTTCTGGGAGCACCAGGCAGCCTTCCACTTCAGACAGACTCTGCCCAAGTACCTGCTTTTTAGCAACACTGGGGAACGTGTGCTAGGTCACAGTCAGAGCTACCACCTGCAGATCCCCTCTATGGCTGAGCAAATGCTGCCCCCAGGCTGGCAGAGCTCAGCAGCTTTCACATGGCCCAGGTGAGGCAGCTCAGGCAAACTGGTGAGCAAGGCCAGAGATCCCTCCGTGACTGAGTGTGTCATCCGCCTCATCTACAAGGCCACGTTTGTGCTGGCCTCTGGGTCTGCCTCCTAATGAAGTGTGGGAGGGAGCGGGGAGCTCACAGGGATCCTAGCTGACAGATGGAAATGGGCAGTCTCTCAGTCTCAATCACTTTTTCTGGGGGAGCAGCAGTTTCTCTATCCTTGGCCCTGAGGGTGTTTCTATGGAGGGGGTCAAAGGCAGCCCCATTTCTGGAGCTCCTTGGATTCCTCTCTGCCTGCAGGTACCAGCTGGTGGTGACGAAGTACCAGGAAGCCGAGCAGCTCCACAGCAGCCTGTACAACCAGAACCACCACTGGGCTTACCCTATGGTCATTGAGGACTTCATTCATAACAATGAAAGCATTAAAGATGAGGTACTGATACAGTCCCCTTTACCCACCTCGGGTCTTGTCACTAATCAGTGACTGGAGCTTTCCTTAGTCCCAGGACGGTGGCTGGTTGTGCAGAGGGCAAGTTCAGAGGTCAGGACAGATGGGCCCACATCTTTTAAACAGGCAGAGCAAATCTTGG